>NW_024624233.1:0-13893 GCF_008729295.1 Plectropomus leopardus
TTTTATTTATAAAATGCTTTTAAAAGGAAGTAGTAAAAAGTAAAAAGCAATATAAACAAAATTACATCAGCACACGCAAAAAAAAATTAAAAAAATTAAAAAAAAATTAAGCAAATCGGTGACAAACAAGCGCCTCAACAGTCACATATTAAAAGCTTGTTTAAAAAGGTGAGTTTTTAGCAGGGATTTAAATATGGATGTGTCAGTGCAGTCCTGAATATGTGTGGGGAGTGAGTTTCAGAGTGAGGGGGCAGCTATGGAGAATGCTCTGTCCTTTAAAGAAAAATGTCCTAAAGAATGTCCTTATACATTATTTGGCTCACTGCACACTACTACTGCACGCTGCCTACTAAACAAATGATTAGATATTCCATTACCAACACACTATTGACACTGATGTACTCTGAGGCAGCAATTCCAAACAGGTGTTATTCGGATAAACTGACCATATTATTGGGAATCTAGATGGTTACATTCTCACCTGAAAAAATATTAAAACTTCAACGTTTTGTTCCTGGCTCAGTATCTTTGCTCAAAATCTTTGCTGCCATTCGAAAAGACACAGGACATTGTGGGACAGCTGAGAATGTTCAGTGAGCTCACATCTTGTTCTCAGGAATTCTTGCCAATGTAATAAACATCCAGGCATCTCACAAAACAGGACTCCAGGACTTGTGACAGTCTTTGAGACCAGTAGTGTCCATACAGTATAACTACAACTTCTGGGTCTATTACCTGAAGCCCAAAGACTTTTCACTTTTCACCCCCCCCCACACATTTCACTATGAGAATTTGATTCTTAAGGTCTGATAACATTTGAAGGTTTGGAAGAGCCACATGATTCAATATTTTATTCCTTTTTATGTTAGCAGAGCGCTAAACCGGAAGTTAGACACTCTGCCAGCAAAGTGTCTAGTTCACAACTGCTTTCATAGGAATGAGTGATTCTCACCTGACTCCACGACTCAAAATCCACATACTATGCATTGTGAACGCCTTACATACTCATTTTTATGTCATAGTATGAATAGCATGTTAGAATGTGAACTTATTTTCTATTACTACTCGCTATTCCTGTCATTTGTCGATCCATTTACAATCCCAGGTGCTCATCCACTACTTCAGCAATCTATCTACGCCAATTTATTCATTACTTTTAGCTACTATGCCAACCATCAATACATTCATTTATGCTAATATTTTCACATTTTTGGCCCATTAGCCTACTTTTGGCTAACATATCTACTTTAGCCGTTAGTTCATTACTAACTAGATTTCACACACTTTTATTTGCAACATGTGGTGTTCAGGTGTTGTTGTTGTTGTCTCAATGCATGGATATATTTTTTAGTTACATCTTTACACGTCTTATGGATCAAATTAGCTACTTCACTATCTTTCCCTGCACCCACTGGCAACTGCAGAAGTATCCCCTGGGAACATGAACCCCTTGTTGGGATTCATTGGTCTAAATCATTAGGGTTCCTGAAGGGCTGAAGAGAAGATTAAGTATTTATCAAAATGTGATCTGTGCATTTTAGATTACAAGTTGTTTACATCTTTAATTGGGATCAAACAGAGAGCAATTTCTTTTTTTCGTTGTAAACATATAGTTAGTATCAGCATCTTAATTGCATTAGCAGATGCAGTGTGATATTTGTCTGTAGGAAAACTGCAGCTCCATTGTGCTGGCAGCATTGCCTATATGAATTCAACTCCTAAACTAATATGCAGTGTGAGCAAAGCTTGACTCCCCTCAGGTAGGCTGCATATTTTGTTGAGATTACTTTTATCACAATAACACTTTGTTGAAACTGGATTTGTAGGCAGCGTGACAGCTGCTGTGAGCCCGGCCTCTGATAGTAGCAGGCAGTGCTCTGTGTGCAGCCCATCAACAAAAGCCTTTCACATTAGTTTGATGTTTTCAGCCACATGCGGTCCAAATAAATGTGAATGTGAGTGAATGGTTTTCCTTCGAATTCTTTTCAGAAAGAATTGAAAGCCGGGTGGTTTGCTGTCACAGTGATGACACACAATCTTTTCATGAGCGTTTTAAATGTAATTTAGAGACTGAACAGCTTGTTAATGTGGTTATTGAAGAACTGACAACTGAGTTAATGCACACTGTGAAAGCTAACTGGGTGTGCTCACTTTCACCAGTGAGTGTGTAGGTGGGAAAGAGGTAATGAATTTATCATCAAGGAAAAATGCAACTGGTCCCCAGTATGGTCATATGGGTGCCCATTTATAAATGGGACACACACTGCAAAGTCAACCCAGAGGCTAGAAAACTTTTTTTTTTTTTTTTAACGTGCTTATGGAGCAATTATCACACATATAAGTGAGTGGTTGCCATCACTGAGTCGAGTAACCATCATCCATGTGATACAACTAACTCGTCTCAATTGCAACATTATACTTTCTGTTTACATCTCCCCGTCGCACAATAATGCGCAAACATCTGAGTGGATATCCACTGCTACAAAGTGGTGAACAGAAAGGAAATCACGGCACTCCGAAAATGTGAACAACCAGGAGGAATTCTATAAAGTATTTATTACAGTGGCTGAATCCAAAAAAAAGCCAACATGTTTCGAACACTTTGTCAGGGAGTTAAAAACATGCGAGATATAGGTGTGGCCCCACCGATATAGCAGCAGGAAACTTTCTATCTATCTATCTTTCTATATATCTATAGATTATATTGTGATGAGATCACTCCATCCATGATATACTGATTCACTATTTGATTCATTATTTAGTGATTCATTATTTTGTCTTTTTACACTTTTTTTTCACCCAGCACACAGTCTCCACCAACTCCTGAATGAAATATTTGGCTCTTTAGCTGCTAAATGCTCCATTATTTTCACCAGCAAGACGCTAACTTTGTCTGCCAGCTGTTTGGTGTTAAACATGTAGCTGACAACGGGGTGTTGAAAACAGCTGTCTGAATTGAGTGATTCATTTAAATTTATGTTTTACGGTGACAAATTGTGTTAACCACCCAACCTCCCAAGTTTTTATTGTGTGCTGCGTAAGTCATTTAAAAAGTCATGTTAAGAAAAAGAGTTGACGTGATGGAGGTCATTCACTTTATAGGTAAAATGATTTAAAGGCAAGGAATCATTTCAAGCACAAGTGTTCCAGGTGTTTTTTTTCTTTTCTGTATTTAGAATTCAGTAAATCTGCGAAATCACCTTCCATTGCCACATCGAGTTTTTCAAGCCGTACCACCTGAAAGCTGATGTGAGGCATATTTTATCTTCCTTTTAATTTTAAAGAGTGTACCTGTATCCTGCCCTCAGCCCGGAGAAATTAGATGGTTGTTTATTCATGTGGCTGGTGGGAAGCTGAGCGACTCGTGGGGTCAAACAGCCGCACAAATTGCAGACTCTTTATTCTCGCTCTCCTCTGCTGCATCTCTGCTTTTTATTCTTTCTTATTACTTCATACCACCTGTCTCTGGCTCTCAGTCTTTTTTCTTCCTTTTCTTATTTCTATTTTTACTTCTATATCTCGTTCACTCACCTTTTCTGTCTCAGCGAGACTCTTAATGTAGCTTTCATGTTGTGTCAGCAAAGACGCTTTAGATAGGCAGAGAAGAAATAAGAGAGAGGTTAAGTGCAGCAAAAGGGGAAAAGGGGAAAAAGAAGGAGGTATATTGACTTTTTTGAGTTTACAGTTTTGTGTTTTAAGCAAGAAATAGTGTGTGTGTGCGCGCGTGTGTAGCAGCTGTCTTGTTCCCTCTGCATCATTGACGTGCAGTGTTTGTTCTGCGGGCAGAAAAGGCACATAGGCATGCTGGGCTTTCACATACAGTTAAAGCTTGATTTGTACGCTCCCCTACTTCCTTTGTGCATGTGTGTAATTTGCTTTCCATTTTGTGCATCTAAGAAAAAAAACATGTAAGTGTTATGTGTTTGTGCATCCATCTTTGCATATCAATCTCTCTGCCTTTATGTGTGAGAGAGGTTAGTGTTTCTGTGGGTGCGCTCTTATGCAGTACACGTTCATGTGTGTATATGTGTTTTATTCATAGTCCCATCAATTCATTCCACAGCTGGAGACAATAACATGCTTCGCAATATTAAACCCATGAATAGCCTATAATATGGTACTGTTTGGTTCCACATACAAGCTTAGTATGAAGTCAGGGTTATTTGACAATAGCTCTTTCATTTAGTCGGGCAATACATTTTCAAAGGAGCTGGTGAAGTTGCACTTTCTCACACGACCAACAAAAGCCCGTTTAAATAGTTAATGCATGATGTTTGAGTCATTTCCACCAAAATGTCTAAAATACTCAATTTCAACAGATCCTTTGTCAAAGCCATTTTAAACAGCAGTGTGTTATACCACTACATTGAGCACTGAGATTTTTTAATGATGAAGTTAGGAGTTAAGAATATACAAATATGACTTGTTTGCGACCAGCAGAATACAGATTTACAGCACAGTAAACTTTGTTTACTAAAATTGCTAACACTTAGACAAATTGATTTAGTTAAACTTGCCATTTTAAGTAGCAACAACTTCACAAAATCAAATAAATCAAACTAAGTTTTAGGTCAACTTAACAATGAGAAATAAAGTAAACATAAATTAAGACAAATAGTTATATATACTACCTTTTCAAGGCAATTGGTTTCCAAGATTTTTTAATGTAAAATCAAATTTTCCAGTTTTACAGTGCATCAAAAGAAGTCAAGTCAACCCCTTCATTCAACCCATAGGGCCTTCGATATTCGTGCAACATTATACAGACATTGTCGCTTTTTATGCAACTTCATGTCATATCACTTCAGTTCATATCATGTCACTTCCTTCTCTGCTCCTGTAATAGTTTCTACAGAGAACTCTGAATTACAATGAACATAGATATGGGTGCTATTAAGCTGCACCATGGATGTATTATAAGGAAGTCTGGATACAACCATGGAGACGGGGCCCTGTCCCGAGCTGCTCATTGGCACATGAAGTACAAAAAGCTTCTTTTCCGGGTGTAGAATCAGTGTAAAATATCTACCTAGATCTACTGGCCCAAAGAGCATGCGTACTAGAGACTCACGGCAGCTGAGCGTGTTGAGTCTGCCTGAGCGGATAGCTTCCACCGGCAGGTCGACCGACTTCTGGACTTGCGCTTCGCTAGCTTGAATGGCAGCCTAAAAAATTTAATCTTGCGACTCTTTAAGACTTTCCAAATGTTATCAAACTGGATGGTTTAAATCTAGATAGAGAAAGAAGTCATTTCAGGGGGGTTTTAACACTGAAAATTTTTTTTTTAATGATTTACAGACGTCTTTTTCCCGATAGTAGTGGCCAACCGACCTGGATGGTTGGTTGGCCACTATGAAAAAATTTGCATCAGAGCCTGGAGCACTTCCTGGGGGCTTGACTTGCACAGTCAACCTATTTGGTCGTTTTTTCAGTGAGGGTGGGCTGGCCGTAAGAGTGCAGTGCAAAGCGATGGCAATGTGTGTTAATGGGATACACACAAGCACTTAAATCTCACGTGTCTGTAGGGACATATATAACAAACACACAGAGGTAGCCTGACTTCATTCTGTGCTCAGGACGCCATTACTTCACTATATCTTTACATAGCAAATATTAGTTTGGTGCTACATTATTGCTCTGAATGCTGCATACAGAACCTCTAAGTTTTTTTTATTGTGCCATATTAATCCTAAATACACCCTGCCATGACTCCAAAACACTGCAATGCCCTGCGGAGGAAGTGACTCTAACACATTGCAGCTGACCTGGCACTACATTTTATATTCTTTCACATGCCTGAGTAGTGTGTATTAAGAATATGCAGAACACAGCAACAATTTTAAAGCCATTCTAAATTTAAAAATGATTATGCAGCATATATCCCTATATTGTACATAGGTAATGCACCGTGCATTAAATTTGCATCATGTGTGCATCTCAGCGGGAAGGGAAAGCTGTTTTGCCTCAAACTACTAGCATATGGAGGGTGGGAAGTTGTGATTTAGTTGGTGAATGGGGCGTTAATGCAACGTCAGTGCATAATGGAGCTTGATGCACAGGAACTTTTTACTACCATAATGAACTGCAAACCTGTTAAATAGAATATGAGGCTGTAAAATAAGGCCACAGAGCTTAAATATGTATGTAAGCCACATGGCAAATGGTGAAAAATCAGCATAAGTGTTTTGCCACAGTGCTGCCGGCACCTCTTTGCTCTCATAATAGTAGCAAATGGATCATTTTTTAAGCTTGACCCTGTGGATAAGGGCAGTTTCCCCTGATATTTAGCAGCTCCCAAACTGCACTGGTCGACTATGTTGGGGTTTTTCTGCATGAGAGACGACGCGCTCCCAGGGCTGTGAGGGTGAGTCAGATCAAATGCACCCTGGGGAGCGTGGCGTGACATCCCACTGACAAACATGCAATAATATGCAGCGGCTGTAGCAACTGGGGGGGATCTGTAAATTCACGAATGGCTGTAAAAGTAAATTAGTTGCTTATGTTGCTTATGTCACACACTTGCTTTTAATGTTACACCCCTAATCTACTCAGCTGTTCAGGCATGCTCACGGTGTCACACTCTCTCAGTCTGTCTTCTCTCACTCTCTATCTTTTCCTCCATCCGTCTCTTTAAATTCTGCTCTATTTTTTTGTTCAACAACCCACATACACCCACGCGCAGTGCTGGAGCACATGCAAGAATAGCACTTGTGTGCATTAAAAACGAAGCAACGTACCACTCAACTCCGTCATTGTTAAACTCTGTAAGAACCTTTGGCTTCCGTCAGATTTCTCTCACTGTGTTAGAGGAAGGTTAATGGAAAAATTGCATTGTGGTCCACACTGCGGGAGCCGTCAGTCATCAATCTGAGATAAGGCGGGGGTCACGAGAGGCCCCCGATTTGATGGTGCAGCGTGGGGAACAAACATACCTCCCTAGAGGCGTGACAGAGAAAGAGGAACGAGAGAGGTTGAGAGAGATGAGAGGGAGAAGGCTGAAATATGCAGAGGCAGGGAGGAAGAGAGACAGATGAAGCCTCTTCATTCTGTATATTTAACAAGAATGTTTTTCCAAAAAAACATTCAGTATCTCACTGGTCTGAAGCGGGCAGATTAAAGACAATAGGCCTCATGCAGCAACATTCTCTTAAATTTCTTCTATATTTTCTCTTTTTCAGGTAAGAGAAAATAAAAGTCAGCTCCAGATGCATCAAATGTTCATAACCAGCCAAATGTGCTCTTACCCAGGTGTTCTCAGTGATTAATCCCACTTGTTCATACGCCACCTAATAGCATTCCTCAAATATAAAACTTGTTTTTTTTTTGTTGGACAGAAATTTGTGTTCAGTGTTTTTCTCTCATCTTGTTATAAGTACTCTTGTCTCATAAAAGCTTAAGCAAAAATAAGAAAAACAAAAACATTATATGAGAATTTTACGACAGTTGATTGTTTAGATTGTTTTAGATTGTTTCAATCTGATCAAACCACACCCACACTAGTTCCGATGAAGAAAATGTTTGTTTTTTAGTGCTGTTTTTTAGTTTGATTTATCCATGAATATTTAATATTATAGAGAAATACTTAATATTTGCAGTCATATTTTCAGAGTCTTTAAAAACTTGTTTATTTTGAACTCAACTTTATGGTCTCTAATAGTCAAAATGCAGGTTTTAACATTAAATGTAAATGAGCATCTCTTCTTATTTTTGTATTTTATCCTCTATATCTTCCTTGGTACTTATTATAAAATCTACTGATAAAGCCTACATAATACAGCCTAAAATCTAATCTGTTTTTGGGTACCATTTGGTGGCACAGAATAGTTACACTCAGAGATAGTACAGGATAACCACCTTGAAATTACAGATCATTCTCTAACAAACAGCCTAAAAATGAAATGTAAGTGCCATAACTCTTTTTAAGTGTTTGTGCATTACACACTTCTTCTATGTTCCCCAAACAAACCAGAAATAAAAAGCATTTAATTTCTCTTTAAGTATATGATTGTTCTGGCAAAATAATTATCAGACACCCTGTGAAAATAGCAACCAGTGAATGAAACTGTTGGTTATGATAAATCCAGTATCAAAAAGTCCTTTTGATTCAAGCAACATTGTGAAGCCGCTTGTTTGAATTTGTTATCCGGATGATTATCATTTGAGTACAGCTGGGAATGGAGAGGCAATCTGGCTTCTCCTGCTGTGTACAATGTTTTCCAGTTGGTTTGTTGTTTATTTATAGAGTGGCGTGTACAGGCAGTTGTACATTAAGAGTGTCAAGAGTGTTTCTATTGGACAGCTTGTTTTTCTGTATAAGCATTGGCCACACTTATATGAACACTAATATTCCACTATTATAACCAATATGACATTATTCTGAATTTGATGCAGGTCATGTCAACAGCATATTTTGTTTGGATTTCCTAAATTAGGCCTTTGAAAGACTATAGCATTCAATAGGATATGCAGATATTAGTTGGGTTTCAGGGATATTTTCTGAACATGTATGCAGTGCATTTAGAATATGCATCTCATTTGGGGTTTTTTACTACAATGTGTGACACAGACTCTTACCTAATCGCAGTCAGCTCTGTGCATTGTCATGAATGCATTGTACATTTGTAAAGCTGTGGTGAAGATTGATTCATTTATGATTGGAACGAGAAACGCATCTACTTTTATGAAAGACTTAGATAAAGGGCTGCATGATTCTTGCTAAAATGCGAGTCACAATTTTTTTTTCGGAAGAACTGAGATCACAATTCTCTCACACAATTCTTCTTCTTCTTTTTAACGGAATAATTTATTGCACCTAGATTCTAAAGTAAAAATTAACCCACTTCTGATGTACTTGCTGACTAGACAGGGCTTTTAACAGATATTAAAACATTTGAAAGTGCTTGATTTACATGTAATATACACATTTAAAAGTCTTTTGTAACAAAAAAAAACAAAACAAAAAAAACCTCAAGTCTCTTTTTGTCTCCTAGTTTAGAACAACAGAATAATTCATTTGCAAGCTGCTGAATATAACAAATAGAATGTCAAGTCACAGCTTTAGAATAAATAACACATACACTTACCATTATATGACGTGCTTGAGTTAAGCAGCTGTAAAACAGTGGATGTTTAATTTCCTATAAATTCTTTACAATAAAAGCCCCACACTGTTTTATTATGTGGGGGCCCTTCTGTGCAGAGTTTGCATGTCCCCCCCCTCGTGTCTGCATGGGTTCTCTCCGGGCTCTCCGGCTTCCTCCCACAGTCCAAAGACATGCAGCTTAGGTTGATTGGTGACTCTAAATTGCCCTTAGGTGTGATTGTGAGCGTGTATGGTTGTCTGTCTGTATGTGTCGGCCCTGCGATAGTCTGGCGACCTGTCCAGGGTGTACCCCGCTTTCTGCCTGATGACAGCTGGGTATGGCTCCAGCCCCCCGCGACCCTTGCGCGGACAAGCGGTTACGAAAAATGAATGAATGAATGAATGTTTTGTTATGTAATAGCTTTTATTGTGAAGTAGCCAAAACAAGAAATATTGGGTTTTCATCTGCAGTGACCGCACACAAATCCTATTTACCTGAAAGCAAACATGAAACTGTAAAATAAGGCAGACATATGTTAGTACAACAGCAACACCAGAGAGAACGAAGTTCTGAATTGTGGGCTGCTGCACAGTCATGAGCCACAACACATACTTGGTTTTAGGTGGATTTTTGGTTTTAGGTGGATTACAATAATAAATGTATTACACTTGTCTGGAAGATTTTGTTGCACTCACAGTAATGTAATCAAAGGGTTGTTTACTCGAGTGACATCACCTGTATCCGTCATGTTTCTCTCTCCTTTACTGCAGACAGGAAAATACAGTAAAGGCTCTTACACAGAGCCACACAAAGCTACTATAAATGCACATAGGTAAATAACATTAAGAAACCATTTTGTATCTCTTTGGGGGTGGGGACTCATGTTGGTACATGAAACACTTTATAGCAACTGGGATTGCTATCGCAGTTGCTATTAACAACGCAGCACATAGCTCAACACATGAATGCAGCAGCATGATATGAGAGGGAAATGGGACCTAATTCATTGCTGTCATTTCAAAATTAGATTGCATAGACATATGAATTGAGTTTGCAATATTATATTTTTATTTTTCAATCAATTGTGATTTTTGGATATCAAAAGGATATATGCAATTATCATAACGAGCCATCCTTTTAAAGAAGATGGCTGAATGAAAAAAAGAGGGAGACTGTATTTACAAGGTTAAACAAGTCTGCCAATGATGACAAAAAAAAGTGACATCATAGAAGTGTTACTATTGAGGTCATTCCAGTGGAGAGATCATACCATGTGGCTGACTCTAGATTCAAACAGAAAAACACAGTTTGGAGGTCATTAGGAGGACACCATTGAATAATCTACAGACTCTCCCTTTTTTTAAGAGCAAAGTGATGCCCTGAACAGCAAGGAACAGACTGAGGATAGGACCTCTCTGACTCAAGCATGCACACGCGCGCACACATGCACACATGCACACATGCACACACACAAAAACAAACAAAAACACTGCAATTTCGCACTTGCATGCATATCTTCCACAAACCCTAGAACCAAAATTACACACTTTTTCACCAATATCTACATACTTTCCTTCTGTATCCACACACACACGCACAGATACACAGATTGAGTGTGTGCTCGACCCTGCTGTTTGCCAAATGGTCTGGTGGCGCGCAGGAAATGTCGAGCCCAGCGGTCTGTGACAGTAAAAGCCCCAGAGAGATGGCTACTGACCTTAACCTGCAGGAAAATGGACATCACTCACACACACTTCCACACTTTGCATGCATTGACTCTTGACACACTCATACCAGCACATGCACATACTGCTTTTATGTACTCCCAGTAGTTGTGTATGTGTGTGTGTTTCTGTCCTTCTCAGACACACCTCTGCCTCCTCTTCTGTGTTACAAGCTGCTCTCCGTGCCAGGGGCCCCATTTAGCCGTGTCTGATAGGTCTGGCCCTTCCTGTTCCATTGCCTCACTGTCAGGGTTATTGGCCAACTCTGGCGTACACTGTCTTCCTATTTACAGCTAACGTATCACACAGAAACAAAAGGGAAGCAAGCTGCCAGGATACACAACCTCTGAGAGGATGACAAAAAACACCTGAGTTGAGATCAAATATTTGAACCTGCTGTGCTCAATTCATCCCAACCCTCTCTTGAACAAAAGGCTGTCACATCCCTCGTATATTAAGGTACATCAGCCCCTCCTGCTGCTGGATGCGGAGTGTTAGATGAGGATGGGATTTGTGTTGGGAGCCAGGTGTGCTGAGAGGGAGGCATCTTGGCTTCTATTAGCTGCTTGTTGATGGTTACTGCTGACAGTGTACAAGCACAAGATCTCAATGGGGAGGCAGCTGTTCACAGTACTCACACCTGCAAGTACCTGAAAGTCATACTTGAGTAAAAGTACAGACATCTTGCCAGAAATTGACTTTGACAGAATTTAAAGTCACTTATTACAATATTACTCGAGTAAATGCCTTAAAGCATCTAATATTTATTTATAACTTAATTTTTAAAAGTAAAAGTATAAGTAAATGCTGGTAATAAAAAAAGCAAGTGGTCAGAATTTTGAGAATTAATCGTAACATGTACTACTTTGAAAATGGAGCTTACATAACCCTTGAAGTAATAAACAAGGTCTTTTTTGCAATTTAAAGGATCTAAAGAATAAAATCCAGTTTTTGTTTCCATCTCATTCTTTCAATAGTCTGTCCGTTCCCTCCTCCCTTTCTCTGTTCCTAACCTATTTTATAAGATGTTTAGGGTAATTGTAGTGGAGCAAAAGTAAACACTTTATT
This sequence comes from Plectropomus leopardus, assembly GCF_008729295.1. Lineage (NCBI taxonomy): Eukaryota > Metazoa > Chordata > Actinopteri > Perciformes > Serranidae > Plectropomus > Plectropomus leopardus. The sequence continues at coordinate 11,876 of NW_024624233.1, forward strand.
TAGAATATGTAGTAAAGTAGAAGTGGAAGTTGACAGAAATATGAAAACTCAAGTAAAGTACAGATACTTTCAAAAAATATATTTAAATACTGTAACAAAGTATCATTACTTCATTACACCACTGCCTAAAAATACAAATGATAACCAGAATGACTTTACTCAAAATGGCAGTGGCACATTTCCAGTTTAGTAATCTGCCTCTTGAAACAAATGCAGAGGCCAAATACTCAGTCAGTTTCACATTCAAGGAGTCCTTACAGATTTCATTTCATTGTTTTAATTTTATTTTTAAGGACAACACACATTAATCAACATTTCTGTAAATGAGCCAGCTGTTTTCAACTGTAGCCCTTTGGCTAGATGTTGATCCTTTTACGCAACTCTAATGTCAAATTCAGCATGAATTTATGCGAGACTTGCATGCTTAAGCTATTATTTTTTATGGGCAGGTCAATCTGCAATCTTTTCCAGATTTTTCCATTAGAAACTCCCAGTCAGCCATCAGCAAAAAGCAGCGACATAGCCTACAGCGCTGATTCAAATTTGGCACAAAGTTCCACTTGGACTCAACAATTAACTAAGTAGAATCTGGTGGTCATAGGTCCAAGATAATGGTCACTGTGACCGTATCTGTCTCTGTCATTGTGAACACAATTTCTCAAGAACACATTGAGGGATTTTTTGTTTTGTTTTGTTTTCAAATTTGACACTAACGTCCACTTGGACTGAAGAATACACTGTTTAGAATTTGGTCGTCAAAGGTCACTGTGACCTTGCATACAACCTCAAAGAGGTATTTCAAGTTATTATCAAACCTTTATCTAACCAGGTGAGGACATGTTGAGGTTCAATATATGACTGCATTTGTACTATATAAACACATTAAGAGATCAGTCATAAGTATGCAATGTATTGCTGTGGATGTAAGTTTAGTTCTAAAAGTCACACAATAACACAAACAAAACTAATCAATCGAGGCAGCGCTAGACCAGTAACTTTTTGTGGTCTGCAAGGTAAAACAAATGTTTTTTTCAAAGGAGTCTGCTGGCAGTAGTCTGGTATTTAGATTATTTTATTACTTTTCCGTGCCATCAGACAAACCTTTCTGCTGGGAAACTAAAGCCACCAGACTTGATTGACAGAAACAGTAATTTTACCCTGCAGAGCAAAAGGAGGTATTACTGGTCTACTGCCTGCTCGATTATTAGTTTGTTTGTGCCACTGTGTGACTTTCAGAATCAGAATAACATGTCATTCACAGCAGAACTTGAGTTTGTATGCAGGTAGGTAGGTAAAGCTGCAGCTTGAGCTATGAGACAGAGAGATGAGTCACAAGAAAATGCTGTTAGTGTTTAGCTACCTACAAAGAGTTAGGTTAAAAAAGAGGCAGCGAAGATAAGGATGAGGATTAGTGTATGGGTTACATCGGGTGCCTGTAAGTACCTCTAAATCACGTCCTAATTAATGAAATAAATGGATAAAATGTTTTGTTGCTATATTTAGCCTCATACTTAGTCACTACAGGATGCATGGAGTTCAGCTAATCATCACATTAATGGGTTTATCGTGTGCTAGTGGTGGGCCTCGTAGCCTTCAAACAGAATGTGGCTGCAGCTATTCATTGCGCTTTCTAGCAATGACATTGTGCAAAAACCTACTTCAGGTCAAATGGTCAAATGTTTTAGAAGGGCTTGGGAAAAAAGCATTTTGATACCAAAACACGCATACTTAGATGATAATTTGATTTTTTTTTTTATTTGAATGCATAAGGAACACTATTGGGAAGCTACTGATATATGATATATGATATAAAAATCTGAAAAAGAAAAAAGCTTAAAAAAAAAGTGGAAAAATGTGTTTCTTGTATTATTACATAATTTCATGATATAATGTTTGCAGCAACATGGAAGCTACAAAGAAGATATGGGTTGCATTTTAATTGTAAGAGCGTTTAAACAAGAGGTTGATATATTTTATATATTATATTTGTATATTTATTCTAGGTCACCCTCACCATT
>NW_024624234.1:0-3901 GCF_008729295.1 Plectropomus leopardus
TTAATTTTATCTATTTTTTGTGCTAACTTCAGGTCATTTTCTTGCAACTTTTTTACAAATATCTTGAAAATGTTTGAGTCATTTCGTGTTAAGTTGCTCAGTGCCTTCTTCCCATGTTTTTAAAAGAAATCAAGCCAATTTGCTCAGGTATCAAAGGTTTAGAGTACTCTTGTGATGAGTATCTGTGTTCATTCATTCATTCTGCCCACTCCCCTGAAAACATAACCATACAGGGACTGTCCTCATCAGCCACAACATGCACATGTTTTTATCTTCATGGAGGTGTGCAGCTCGTCTGCTCTGCCAAAGTTCCACTGACCCACATGTGGATATAAAAACAGTTATGATATCTCAGTCAGCCTGTCTGTCTGGGGTTAGAGCCAAAACACAAAGATAGAAGATAGAAGAGAAGGGAGGAGGGGAACCTGATGAGGAATTTAGCCCAAGAACTGTCTCACCTGACTGGGTAACATTTAGAGCCTGGATTTAAGCTCTTAGCAAGAGCTTTTTAGACTTTAATCTGAAGTGCAGTACTCAGACTTTTACCAGTCCAGTTGTTATTAGAATGCAGTTTGATGTGTGAACACGTGTTTAAGCATATGTGTATGTATGGATTTTTTCAAGGAGGTGTTGACGGGGCAAAAATACCTCTTTCTTCTTGAGAGGAGAGGAAAGATTGTGAACTTTGACCTCAAGCTCCTCGACCTGGAGACCCAGAGAATGTTTCTGCTGAGTCAACTCCTCGATCACCCTGACCGAGACAGAGAGAGAGAAACAGAAACTCAGGTTAAAACTGTTAGCTGCAGTGAAGTCTATACTAGATGTGACCCAGAGCAGTATTAGGGTCAGTTACAGTATGTAGGTCGGAGCTCCGGCTCTTTGTTCAAGCCCAAAGGCCGTTTTTGACAAGGTCAGCCGATACCACTGTCAGCAGCTATATTATCAGTGTCGACAGTGCTGTGAATAGCATTGATATCAACAGTGAGCAGCAGACACATACCAGAACCATAGAAAACAACTGCAACTTATGATGAATTTCTTATTTTCTGATCAATCCATAAATATTGTATCGTCTATAAAGTGCGCACGGCCTCCTGGTTGTGTGCCTCTATGCACCTGTCAAGTTGCAGTTACACTTTACCTCCATGTTTGTGAAAACACACATCTTCCTGCATAAAAGATCTCAACAGTCAGCACAGTTTCTGTCCTTTTCAACATCACTAAGTCATGATGTTCATGAAGTCAGTAATGGCCAGAAAAGTGTTTCTGCAGAACATTACGATGCAACCCTGAAGTTGACCTTTGATCTTTTGGATATAAAATGTCAGAACCTTATCATTATATCCTATTTGACATTTGTTTGAAATGTTGTCATAATTAGCATATTAATTCTTGAGTTAGGGCTAAAAACATGTTTTGTGATCTTGACCTTTGACCTTCTTGAGGAATCACATCACAAGAATGAGATGGAGCAGTCCATTATATGTCTAGATAGATGTTTGTGTCAAACTGAAATCATTCCCTCAAGGTGTTCTTGATTTATTGGGTTCACAAGAATAAGACAGGCAAGGTCATGGTGACCTTGACCTTTGACAACCAAAATGTAATAAGTTCATTATTGAGTCTAAGTGAATGTTTTTGCCAAATTTTAAGAAATTCCCTATAGGAGTTATCACGTTTGCAAGAATGGGACGGACAACTCAAAAACCTCTGGCTAATCTTGATGCGGAGGTACAAAAAGCTGGGACTAACTACTGTGTGAATGTTTTGTATACAATGTGAAAATCACCTGTCTTTGTCATCCAGGGCCCGCTGGGTGAGCAGTCCACCCAAGCCTCCACTCTCCTCCATCCTCTCCACCATCTCTCTCTCCAGAGCCAGGCAGCGCTGAGTCTCTGAGTCCGCCAGCGAGGCCATCCGCTCAGCCTCGCCTCGCGCCAGCTCGGCCTCCTGAACACGACACACACAGGAGAAGGAAAAATATCCAGTGTGTCAGGGATCTTGTGGATTACTTTGTTTCAAGGATAATTCCAATTTGTTCTTAGTACTAAATGAATCCTGCATGTGAGTGTGTTCTTGTGTGTCTGTACCTCTTGTAGCAGCTGAACTTTGGTTTCGAGGATCTCCTGCATGTGGATGATCTCCTCCTGTCGCTCCGCCAGGCGACGCTGCAGCTCTGCTTCATTCTGATTGGACAGGCTCTCTGCTGTTGACCTATGGGATCGTAGATTAAGATAAAAAGTATTCAATAAGGCAGTCATACTCAAATTCAGGCCTGCGGGCCAAATCTGGCCTCCGATAGGGTGCCAAGAGGCCCCCCAGCTATTTTCTGATTCACAATAACAATGAAGTGATTTACACTGGGAATAGTTTTTGAAGGTTTACTCTACACAAGGTGCCAGAGTGCACAAAACAGCATCAAAATGGAGCTTGTTTATCAAAAAAGTACCAGTAGACAGAGGTCCTAGCTAAACCACTAATGTCATAAACTCCTAGAAATGCCCTGAAATCCAAGAAATGTCCGTAAATTCTGCAAAAATCCTAAAATCCTGGAAACATCTTAAAAACCTAGGAATGTCCTTAATTCCTAAAACTGTTCTAAAATCCTAGAAACATCCTAAAAACCAAAAAACCTCCTAAAATCCAACAAACGTCCTAAAATCCTAGAAATGTCCAAAAATCCTAGAAACATCCTTCAATCCTAGAAATGTCCTAAAATCCTATAAATGTCCTAAAAATCCTAGAAATGCCCTCAAAATCCTAAAAACATGAATGAGGCTGCTGCAACTGCCCCCCTGTGATTTTGCAAAAGTGGCCCCTAGGAAAGCAAGTTGAGAGTCCCTGCTATAAGGGAAGCTGCAAAATTAAATGTCTCCTTTAAGGACATAATGTCTTGTTTTGAAACATTAGAACATTTTGATGAGAGGATGTCTTTAATAGTCATAAGACGTCTGAACATATATGTTTTGAAATCTTTCATTTTGAAGCTATTGAAGATGTCTCCTTGGTTGAGACCCTGAAATCAATGAATAATAAATGTATCTAAGAAAAACAGCTCGCCTTAGAAGCAGATGGATTCATTTCATTGGCTTCTTTTCCCTCGTTGACAACAAACACTCATGATTTATTCATGCCATGTCAAATAGATCTGGGTATCATTAACAGGAGTCCTTCCCCAAAGACTCACAAGGTTATATGAATTCTGCCTCCAGAAAATCTGATACTTCTTCTGATATATCAGTACATGCAAGTCATCAGAGGAAATATGAGTTTTAGACGATGCTATTCTTGAATCAGTGCTTGGTTTTTATCACTGAGCCGCTCTGTAACAGTAGAACATAAGACGTGCTTTAAATATTACAGATCTGTAACACAAGTCAGGAACCTGGCATCAATAATGAGCCTGTTTTTCTGTGTTTTGCTGATAATGCAGAATTTAGAACTCATTTCCCAGAAAATGCCTCCTCTTTGTCTTGACTGTAAACCAACTTAAACAAGCCAAAAAACTCAGACAGCGCCTGTGCAATGTTTTAATTCCATCTAAAGTCACACTGTGATAGACAGTCCTGCAAACAGCAAATGAGGCCGTGATTTTTGAAGAATAAATCCTGTTTGAGGACAGTCAGGCTTTGTTTCAGGATGAATGGTGCAAAATATCAGACTGGCCGCTGAGTTACAACCATTCATCATGTTGCTGTAGCTGATATGCTATTTTATTATATTTGGCAGTATCGCTCAGTGTGGAAAAGTGCATTTGTCATCAGAATAATGTTGCAGCTCCACAATATGCTTCTGTCAAATCAGCTTCATGAACAAGAATCAGGACATTAATTCAAGATCCTACGTAAAACACTCTGAAATGAACTGTCCTGTTTGGAAAATGCCATACTGTACATTTATT
>NW_024624235.1:0-1394 GCF_008729295.1 Plectropomus leopardus
GTGGCATTTATCATTGAGTTCGCCGAGTCAGAGCAGATTTGGAGCGTTTGGTGCATCTGGAGTTGACTTCTCTTATTTTTTCTCTTACCAGAAAATTAAGAGAAAATACAGAAATTTAAGAGTGTTGCTGCATGAAGCCCATCGTCCCTTGTTTTATAGAAAATGCGACTCTTTATTGAAGTTTGCTTCCTTTTTTTCCCACAGCACTCAAAAAATCCAAGTCTAGAAAGACCATCACCCACTTCACAAATGTGCACGGTCTGCCATGCATTGAGAAGATTGTGAGGTCAGTGGAGGAGACCCCGGAGCCCATCAGCACTGTCATCACTGGAAAAATCCCAGAATGGATCAGCGGCTCCTTCTTGAGAAACGGGCCCGGGAAGTTTGAGATCGGAAACCACAAGTGGGTGAAAAAATTTTAAAGTTTTGCTCTGATGCTGCGACCGATGCATCACAAAGCTGACTCCTTTCTGCTTGATTCTCATCAGGTTCAACCACTGGTTCGACGGCATGGCGCTCCTGCACCGCTTCCAAATATCCAACGGACAGGTGACTTACAGAAGCCGCTTCCTGTCCAGCGACAGCTACAAAGCCAACAAGGAGCACAGCCGCATCGCAGTGTCAGAGTTTGGCACCATCACTGTGCCAGACCCCTGCAAAAACTTCTTCCAGCGCTTTCTGTCCAGATTTGAATTTCCACGTGAGTATTTTGTCAAACGCCATGAGCAGGAACAAGAGTCTGTTAATGACGCTGTTAAGACGCCTCACTGTTTAGCACACTTCCACGTGTCTCAGAAAAAGTGGGTAAATAAAATTATTTGGGTAAAATAAATTCAACTAGTGCCATTTAATCAAATACTGTAGTTAAGTATTCAACAGATAATGGCACAATAAAATTGTTTTGAGCTTAAATTTCCCATCTGAGAATCTGGAAACACATGGAAGTGAGCGAAGAGTGAGTTATCGTTGTGCTGATAACCTTTAAACTCTAAACTCCCAAATCACCGGCTCCTGTGTTTCAGATAAACTCAAATCCATTTAACCTCTTTTTAAATTCTATCGGAGATCCCAAACTTTTCAAAGCTGGAAAATTGGGAATTTTCACCAAAATGTTTATAAAATTGAATATTTATTGTGAAAATCAAATGTTTCAGATGTTAAAAAAATGAAACATTTAATTATTTTACTGTTTTCCTGAATAAAATCAACTTGTTTATGTTTTTGTAGATTCAAAGTCATAACAACAGCGACATGAATACACCTAAAATATAATTTTTAACCAAGTATATGGTCCCAAAATATTCAGCTAACATAATATTTTGGCACTAGATCATTTGTTTAGAAGGATAGTTTAGCTGTAAACAAGCAGCTGTTGGTTTGTAACAGAAAATTAT
>NW_024624236.1:0-1677 GCF_008729295.1 Plectropomus leopardus
AACAAAAACCCAGGATGCACTTTTTTCTCATCACTTCTACATATTCCATGAAAAAACAGGAGCATTAAAATCATACAAAACCTGACCCTTTCTCACTAATATCACAAGCAGCTGTAAATACAAACGGCCAACCTCTCTATATTTACCATTCGTTATTACAAATCATATTAAATGTAGCTACAAAAACAGAAACAATCAATTACAGCCCTCTTAACGTTAGTGTTACTCAGAACATTTATAATGTCCAGTGGGCAAAACCATATGTCCTAAAAATCACACAAATGTCCAAAAATCTGAAACATAAAATCCTACAAACGTCCAAAAATCCCACAAAAAAAGGAGAAAAAATTATATATGTGTATGTGTATATACACACACTACATATATACGGTTGGCCCACACATACACATCAATTGGACTTATACCAAAAGTTCAATTTTTCACAAGTGTAATTATCTTCTGTGTGCAATTGGTCTACATATTTTCTTTTTCTAGACCGTTGGAGGTGGCACCTTGTAATTTTATGTTACTATATTTGCACCTTGTTTTTTTTTTTTTATTATACTTGGCAACTTTTTATTATCTACTACTTTTACATTTGTATTTTTTATTTTATTTTTCTTTCTATTCTTTTGCTGTTTATCCTGCACCTCACAGCTGTAACAGCGCGAATTTCCCCACTGTGGGACTAATACAGAATCGTCTCATTTTACACACACACACACACACACACACACACACACACACACACGTGTCTCTACCTCTTCTTTCTATTTTTGGGGCAATTTCGTTGTTTATTGCCTTCGTCCCACAGAAATAAGGCCAGTTTGCTCAGGTTTCAAAGGGTTAATTAAGGATCTGACCAATGACACAGTAAAAAAAAAAAAAAACACTCACCATTTACGTGGGACGTACAGGTCCACAAACTCACCGGCGTCGTTCTGCATGTTTTCGGGTTGTGCAGGTGGTCGCTTACAAATCTGAAATAACGAAAAGAGACAAAACACGGAAATCAGAAACGACGGTGCGCTTTTTTAACTTCGTGCGCCGAGTAGCTAACATTACGGTAACTCCGGCAACTCTACAGCGGTCATTTAACATTTTAACAGCAGCTTATTCCTTATAACACAGTCAAAATATAGCTGGAAATCAACAATAAAGAGTTTATTTCTTTAAACGTGTTTACACCAAACAGCACTAACAGGGCAGTTAGCCGGTTAGCTCGTCGGTTAGCATGCTACGGAGCGACATCACGGCCGCATGTGGCTGCTCACACACTCCACCTAAGCCCGCCTTTACACACAGTTTCTGCCGGAAACACCGACAAAAGGATCCTCTACAGGTACACGAGCAGGTTCATTTAAACGACAATCACAAAAAATACAGGCTAAATGGGGACAAAAGACGATTTTTTAACGTTTTTAGGACGACAGCTCGACAGAAACTCACCGTACACGACAAATGGCCGACAGGAAAGGAAGAGCCGCCGACCCGGAAGAAGAAATATCGACTTCCTCGTGTTGTTTTTTTCGCCACCTGCTGGCATTTAAAATATACATATATATTTTCAAATTATGAAATACATTGTACAGACATACCATTAAGTTTAAAACATTAAAAATATAATATAAGTATTATATTTGAAACTATTTCAAATACATAAAAACAAAGACAACA
>NW_024624237.1:0-940 GCF_008729295.1 Plectropomus leopardus
TAAGGACATTGAGCTGTTAGCCGTTAGCATGAGACCCTATTACCTGCAGAGGGAATTCTCGCACGTAATTACCATAGCGGCGTACATCCCCCCCTCTGCTAATGGCGACGCAGCCTGCGATGTCCTGCACTCTTTCACCTGCAGGCTGCAGACGCAGCACCCACAGGCCCTCCTTCTGATCTCTGGGGACTTCAATCATGCCTCTCCGTCCTCTACTCTGCCTACTTTCACCCAGTATGTCACCTGCCCCACCCGAGACAATAAAATGCTGGACTTATTTTATGCCAACTCCAAGGAGGCATACAACTCATCACCCCCCCCCCCCCCCCCCCCCCCCCCCCCACACCCCCCACACAACCGGATCACAACCTGGTTCATCTCCTGCCTGTGTACAGACCCCTTGTACACAGACAACCAGCCGTCACCCGCACAGTGAGAAGATGGTCTGAAGAGACTGAAGAGGCTCTGAGAGACTGTTTCGAGACAACTGTGTGGGAGGAACTTTGTGATCCTCATGGGGAGGACATTGACAGTCTCACAAACTGCATAACCGACTACATCAACTTCTGTGTGGAGAACACCGTACCCATCAGGACTGAACGATGTTTCTCCAACAACAAACCCTGGATTAATCCTGATATAAAGGCTCTCCTCAAGGAGAAAAAGAGGGCTTTTAAATCAGGAAACAAGGAGGAGCTGAAGGCTGTGCAGAGAGAGCTGAAGTGGAAGATAAGGGAGGGGAAAAACATCTACAGGAGGAAGATGGAGGACCAGCTGCAGAAAAACAACATCAGGGGAGTCTGGGGGGGCCTTAACACCATCTCCGGCCACAAGGAGCCCAACACCCAGGCTGTGGGGGATCAGAAGTGGGTTAATGACCTGAACCTGTTTTTCAACAGGTTTGATAAGCCACCTGCCCATCCCCTGGCCCAGTCATCCC
>NW_024624238.1:0-4466 GCF_008729295.1 Plectropomus leopardus
TTATTATTTTTCAAAGCATTTTTCAGGTCTTTTTTTTTAAAAACTTTATTCATCTATTTTTTTATATACATATTTTTTGTTAATTTTTGGGTTATTTATTCTTAAATTGCTCATTGCGCTTTTCCCATCTTTTAAAAGGCTTAAAGGGACTGTATGAGGTGTTATGACACATCAATCTGAATCCCTGTATCGATTAAACAATCGCCGATCTCAGTTCAATACAATATAAACAAAACATATCGCCATCTTTAAGATACGCCTTTACAGCGAAATCGCCAAAACATCTCCGTATTGACTGATATTGTCTCTTATCAGTATGTATTGTAAAACTGTATTTTCTGAGCTGTCATTAACTCAAGATCAGCCACATTTACTACTTAAATGAAAATAATAGTTTTCTTGTAACTGCTGAAGAGACTTTTCATCGGGAAAGCTTCTCTTACCTCTTGGGGTGTTGTCTGTTTAGGGCTTTTTTTGTTGTTCAGAGGCCTCTTGTTAAATGTTGGTAGAACGAGTTCTCCGTCCATTGGTGTCGCTTCTTTGGTTGCGATGTAAAGTTTCTGAAAATGTGAAAGTAAACTAACGTTAGACATTTGAATAACAGGTATTTTGTTAATCACAAAGGTCTGTTTGTCTCTCAATAGCATGAAAGGGTGCTCGTGTGTGCTAAGATCGGACTACATAATAATAAGAAGAAGAATAATGCATTTTATTTATGGGTATGTCACCTTACAAAAAAACAACAATAAAACAGCATAATATCACAAATCACAAGAGTCACCAGACAAAGTAAACCAGACAGTAAAAAAACAAAAAACAAAACTGTAGATCTGTGAAGTTTTGTTTCTTGTTGATTTGTTGTTGTTATTTTTTGCTTAATCTTTTTACCACTCTGCTAAAGATGCTGTTAACCCTTTGAAATTTGGATTGACATCCCTTTTTTTGTGCTGCTTTCAGACGCCTTTCACAAGTATTTAAACTTTTGGACCCTGAGCAAATTGGTTTGATTTCTCTCAAAAACATGCAAAATGACAATGAGCATGTCTAGAAATGTCCTGCAAATTGCAAAAAATTAAAAATAAAACATTTAAAAAACAATTTTAGTAAAGATTTAGAAAATTCAATAAAAAAGGTAGGTTAAAATATGCAGAAAACTATACTTATTTATTATGTTACATTTAAAATTATTTCAAAATAGGGCTATAGCACTTTTTCAGTAATTTCCTTGTTAGCTTTTGTTGACTTTCCTTTTTTTCTGCTTTTAAAAATATTCTTCCATTTATGTTTCTGGTACTTTATGTTTTTTTTTTACTAATACTATTAGTACTTTACTATTAGTTAATCTATATGAATTTGCTCCGGTTTTAAAGGGTTAAACCATGCTTCGGTAACAAACTGACTGCTCAAGTTGCAGGACAATATAGTATGGTACATGGTATTTATGTCTAAGATAGCAAGTAAAACCATCTTGACTTATCTTTTTAAGGTAATAAAGTAAAACTTTCATGTTAATAATAAAGCTAACATTAGCTTGCTAAGCTACAATTCGTACATAGCTAACTACATAAATAATGTTATCAAACCATTTTTATTTCATCCAGTTGGTAAATTCAGCACAAACAGCTTTGTCTTACTAAGTAAAATAAAGCAAAAATAATGTTAAGCTAGCAGGTAATCTTTTGCTAATATTTTCAGTAGTCACGTTAGCTAACGTTAATTTAGCTGTTAAGGGCTCACAGGGTTTTTAATGTCATTTAATTAATTAACCTTCAACAACATTAATAATTAATATCAATAGTAATAATGCTACTTACAAGGTTTACAAAGTCTTGAGTGGAAGAGTAGAATATTAATATGATTATTTAAAAGACTAACCGTCAAGTTTTTAATATTTCAGCACGAGTACACAAAGATTCGAAATTTAAAATAAAGGTCGGGCACGTGCGCACGTGACGCCACTGGGGGGGTGGGGCATCATCACGTATCTATATGAAATGTTATATATATATATAGCCTACATATATGTATGTATACAAATGTGTGTTTTTATGTGTATATATCTTTATTATTTTTTTTTAATTTATTTTTTTCACACAGAAAAAGATTAGATCAGTTTACCCTAAAAAGGTTCTGGTGGAATAAAAATGAAAAAAATCGCGTAGTCAGTCGGTACATGTGTCGAGAGTAGATTTAATGCTATATATTGTAGGGGTCAACCGATTATTAGTAGTTAATGAGACCAATAACCGATATTTGGAACTGATATGCATTTACAATAAAAATGAAAATCCTTGTCTGTATTTAGAATTTGGAAAATAACAAACTCCAACACAAAACCCTGTTTAAATGTCTTTAGCAAATATGAAATCAAAACTGAAACTTTCAACATCATATACAGCAAGTTCCCAGCAACTTTTTTTTCATAAAGTCAAGTGAAAATTTAAATAAAAACTAAGTGAATAAAAATATCTCCCTGAGGAGTAAAAGTCCCTCCTATGATGACACTTTCTTCGCACTTTTTAATTAATTAATTTTATTGGCGATCATTAAAATAAAATACAGATACAGATAATCAGCAAAATACCAAATATTGGTCCCAATAATCGGCCAGGTCGATAATCTGTCAACTGCTAATATATAAAGAATTAAGGGGGTTGGGGCATTTTAGAAATTAGTATTTTTTCTGCATGGTGCTGTACAGAGTTTAAATTATAATCTTTGTTTATGGCAAATATATATGAATCTAAATATGAACCCGACAGATGTGCAGGCATCTTATTTATTTACTATGTTAATGGTTTCAATGGATGACATTATTAGCAGTGCTTTTAGCAGCAAGTAAACTAAATGGGGCATGCCCATTTTCTTTATAAAGATTTAAAAGTGTTCATTATTCATGTAAAAAGTCTTGTCATATTAAAACAAGAAACTGAACAAATCTTACTCAGTCATGGTGGCAGCAACATGCTGCCTCTGTAGCTTTAAAGTGCTCTTTTTTAATGCTAACAACCTATTATTACAGTTCTGAGCAGCTCTAGAAGTGACAGATCTCCTCCCAGATGTGGATTAAGATGTTTTTTTTTGCACATGAAAAATGTCTCTATTAATAAGAATAAAATAAACTGTTATGGACATGCGGTGTCTTCAAATCCCCTCATGTAGCCTCAACCTGGTTGGATTGAATCAATGGGATTATAGGAGCGGAGATTAGAACTGCACTGTGAGGAAAGTGGATATTGGATGAAGCTGCTAAGGTGGTTTAACTGCAGATTAATGCTGCAGCTCTGTGGCAGCAAAGTGGATTATCTCAGTCAGTGTGTCAAATAAAACCATAGAGCTGTAACATAAACCAAAGAGAGTTAATTTACAAGTCATCACGGATATGTAATCCAAGTTTTGAAAAATTAAATACAGTAAAGAAGACAGAAAGGTATATGCACTGAAACGTTCAAATTACAGTGTGAAACCCATTTAAACTGTAATTTTTGAGCCCAAAGTCATCAAAGTAAAAACATGCATTGTATTATTTCTGGGTGTCATTTTGGGCCTTTGCCTTAGAGTTTGTAATTTTTGCTATTTTCCACCTGATTACATCATTTTTACCATATTTGGCATGAAAATACATGCTATTTTCAATCGGTGCAATGTTGCTGCAAATCATTGACATATCCAAGGCTGTGATAATTTTAAAAAATGTACACTGAATTAAAAAAAAAACAACAAAATTTTATTTTAATCTAAAAACACCTCTACTTAGCATGTAGTATTTTGATAATTTTTAATTGTTTGTGTTTGTTTTGGCCTAAAAAATCTAAAAATAAAGTAGCATCATGACAAAAACCTGGCATTTAAAGGACAGAAATTCTGAAAATTAATGAATATTTGGTTTTTATGATAAGGACTGAATGAAAATAGAAAATGATAGTTATGTAAAATATTTTTCAAAGCTTGATTTTGAAAAGTGCATTCTGTGTGCAAAGCAATGAGTGTGTGTAATATTAAAGTGGGACCTGCGGGTTAATTTGTTTTTGTGATCACTTGTTTTTATGGGTCTTTCCTTGCAGCATACAAATGTACAACGCATGCTTTGTGTCCACATCCAAATCATCAGTAGATATACAAACTGCCATTTCTGATAATTATTTACTGCACATATGCTATGTGCAAATGACAGAATAGAAAAGAATAAAACATTTTTTTTTTATTAAAGTGGTTTGTTACAGCAGCAAATAAGAAAGCAGCGACTGAATTAAATATTCATTAAAAAGGCAAAATAATGCAAATATATATACAAGGGAAGGCACTTAACATAGAACAAAATATAATTGAATAAAATTAAATAATCATGATAATAATGAAGATATGTACAGTATGTACAGAGAACAAACAAAACAAACAAAAAAAGATTTAAAAGAGCAAAAAAATGGATGTGCAAACATAGTAGTATATATATTTGCTTTTGCTTG
>NW_024624239.1:0-1209 GCF_008729295.1 Plectropomus leopardus
AAGGTGGACAGAGTGATTTAAAGTGGACAGACTGATTTAAGGTGGACTGAGTGATTTAGGGTGGGCAGGTGTATTTAAGGTGGAAGTCTCTGACCCTGCTGAAGACGACGGCGCTGCTGTAGAGGACGCTGCTCTCTGGCTCCACCTTAAGGCCGCCGCTGATGTTACGAGCTGAAAACTGACTCCAGTTCACCTAAGAGAGAAAAACAGCAGGTGTGATGTCACCGACAGGTACGAACCAATCAGGTTCAACTTCAGAGCGTCTCCGGTCTAGAGGATTTCTGAGTGTAAAACCCAAAAATCAATAAGACTGGAAAATAAATATTAAGTCTAAACTTCATCATTAAATAAAAATATTTAGTGTCAGCTTTAAATAAAGACGGACAAAACTTTGTTTTAGATAGAAATAAATACGCAGGCTGTACATATTTATAAAGTGTCACATAAATATGAGTAAAACAGGACATATACTTAATACTTCTGTACGGAGGCGATTCCAAACTTCAGCAACGAAGCTACATCATCCCAATTTCTCAGTTTTGAGATCAATAAAGTATATCTATCTATCACTTCAATATCGGTATGAAATACCCCCCAGTAAATTATCTGAGTAAAGATAAAGTGCAAATTTGATGATAAATATCCATAAACATGAAGTGTAAATTATAAACAGATAAATATGAAATCTTAACTTTATCATAAACAGAAATAAATATAAAGTATAAATGTTTTTATAAATAAAGTTAAGGTGTAAATTTGATAATAAAGAGAAATAAATACAAAGTTAAATAAATATTGAAGGTCTTATTTAGCATGAATGTAAAGAAATATTAAGTATAGAATTGATTCTAAATATTAATAAATTTGATCAGAAATATAAAAAGTCTAAACTTTGTTGTTGCCGTAAATAAAGAAAATTTCACAGGAAACATTTGATCATAGACTGAACTCATGAAGAAGAGCGCTGACCTCCACAGTAGAAGAAGAAGTGTTGGTGTGGATGAGCAGCAGCGTCGGCGCCCCCTGGCTGCACAACAGGAAGTGCAGCGTGTCGTTGTCTCCCTCGGCTCTCACGTGCAGCAGGTCGAAATCCGGCGGCGTCTGCGAGGGGGCGCCGGGATTCAACGACATCGACACCTGGAGGGGAGAAGAAGAAACAAAGACGTCCATCAGTCATCGGAGGTCGCGGACGGCGGTGAGAAAAAGGAG
>NW_024624240.1:0-1932 GCF_008729295.1 Plectropomus leopardus
AGTTAACACAGTAATTCAGGCTGAAAAGGAAAAACTAATTACCTTTATGCTATCATTTTAGTAGGGGGGAACCAGAGGCGCCAATCAGGTGCCAGTTGGAGACTTTTGCTTGGCAGATAAGCCTGTGCTGCGCAGCAGAAGCTCCTGGTATCTGATTGGTAACCTCTGATGAGCCCCCAGCACAATCTTAGCGTGATACTGTACATCCTGAGTAATTTATTGATATTTTTTTTTAATGGTATACCACTTAAATTGCCATTTGCTACAGGCTGACAACCACCTGTTGCACTTTATAGATGATGAGATCATCTAACTCAGCCTGCAGCACGTTAGCATCTGATGCCTTTAGGTTTATTTTGGGTTTAAACTGCATTAATTTAATTATGACCACAATAACAGGAGATCAGAGAAGAGATATGTCTTTGAAGTAGGTTTACATAAATGTCACTGTGAGCCACAGCACATCACAAAAGTGTTATGTCAATTAAACAGGAGATTTTTCCTTTAATAATATTAACTAAATATCGATGAGTTTGTTATTTAGACTGTAGACTGAGGTCTTTCTTCATGACAGACTGTCGCCTTCCACCTCTATCCTCTGTGTCTACTCGTCTGTAAACAAAAATTTAAAACCCCATCTCCAAACATTTCCCAGCTCCTTTTTTTCCAAAAGCCAAACCCCATCCCCTGTGTGCAGCAGCACACCTGAACAGTGCAAACTGGTGGGTGGCAAAAAATTACAGCAAAAGTATGAGAAAGATTTCATGACTTTTTTATGAAGAGTATCTCACTTAAGAACCCTCTAACAATACAATACATATGTTTCTCCTGTTACCTTTGTGGCGGTGTCATAATTGGACACATGTAAATACATTTTGTTCTATAGGACACTGTAAAATCATTGACTCTAAAAAATCTTTTTATTTATAATTTAAACATGTTCTCAGAATAAGAACAGCAACATCAGGATGCTGTTTGTTGACTTCATCTTAGCATTCAACACAATCTCTCCCATGAAGCTGATTACAAAACTTAAAGCTCTGGGCTTCAGTACAATTTTCTGCAACTGTATACTGGACTTCCTCACATGAAGACCACAGAGAGTTAGGATTGGCAGTCTCACCTCCTCTACATTAGTGCTGAACACCGGAGCCCCCCAGGGCTGTGTGCTCAGCCCCCTCCTGTTCACACTGTACTCCTATGACTGCACTCCCAGACATCAGGAGATCTCTACTGTGAAGTATGCAGACGACAGCATCATCAATGGTCGCATTACAAACAACGATGAGAGTTCATACCGGGAGGAAATCAACAATCTTGTTGAGTGGTGCACTGAGAACAACATACTGCTCAACGTCAGCATCACCAAGGAGCTGATTGTTGATCTCTATTAGTTAAAATCTTAAACCTAGTGTCTTATCTTTTGCATAAAAATGTATGGAATTTGACAGTGCTTATCTCTAAAGGCTGTTTTCTCAAAATGAGTCAAAAATCTCAGCTTTAGTGGCAGTCACAATCACAGCACTTTGCTGCTTTATTCCTATTGATATACTGAGGGATTTAATAGAGGAGTTTGTGGGGGATTTATGGTTGTTGACAGAATTTTCAGCTTTTTTGGAGTGATAAAGAATGCAAAATCCCCTTTGTAAAAACTGACTCGAAACAAGACTTCTGAACTTCAGGATTTTTGTTATTTAAATGTATGCAAATGTATTTAGATATTCCCTCATTTGAATATTTAATATTCCATATTAAATATTTCAGATAACTTCTGGATAATTGTCTTAATGTAAGTATTTAACAAGGGAGGTTTCATGGTGTTATCTATTAGTTTGGTTTTTTTTTCTCCTATTCAGCTGGGGTCTCTCCCCTTAATGTTCCTTGACCAGTCCCTCATCATCTACTGCCCATGTGAGCACACTGGTAAACATG
>NW_024624241.1:0-2376 GCF_008729295.1 Plectropomus leopardus
AAGTTTGGGGCATTTAAAAGACAGTTCCTTTTCAATGTAAGCACAAGAAAAAGATAACTGTAGAGAAGTTCGTGGAGGACATAAAAGCTTGACTGAGTGCTGACTCTGTGTCTTCTCCGTCCTCTCTGATCCCTTCAGCTGAAGCTGCTGTTATTGTTGTTGTTGGTGTTGTTGTTGTTGAATATGAGACCGGACAGTTGTTTGTCTATTAGCGCTGCTAATCACACTGAGCCACCCGTGTCAATAAAACTCATTATACGAAACAAGCGGCTCATCAGCCGGGCGCTGCCCTGCTTATCAGCACAGCCAGGTCCAATTCATCACTGCCGCATTTATGAAACATCATCATCTTTTTAAATCACACTGTGGGCTGGGCTGCAAATGATTACATGGAATGGACAAAGTCAAAACAGATTTTTAACTTAAATGCAGTAACTCCAATTTGTACAAATACTTCTTAGAGATGTTAATACCACAATAAGAACTTTTTTTAAGTTTACATATTTTATTAATAATGTACTTTTAAATGCTTTGAACAAAGCTGCATTTGATGGGTTTTCTCTTCCTATATTTAAATGGTTATACTTTACATGTTCTAGAAAACTTTTCAACAACTGAGAAAGTCTATAGGCCACCATCACTGCAGCGGCTTTTTGCCAAGAAAAATGATCCAGTCAAACCTGTTACATATTAAAAATACCAATGTATTAAGAGGTAGGAACTGAAGTCAATTTTGTTAACTCTTGTGAACCATAAAATAAAAAAAAAAGCTCCTTTGGTGTCACTCGAAGACAAAATGTGTACGCCAAAAACTGCCATTTAAACATTACATATTATTACCACTATTTTCCATAATCACTTACTTAAATCTTTTAACCAAATTCAGTCCCAATGTCACTGTTATTTTTATTTATTTTACGAAAACACACACACACACACACACACACACACACTTTTCACAGTCTGGGACATGTAACTGGTTCGTAACAACATTGATTTGGATGCTTTTTTTGTGTAGTGTCAGATTGAAAAACAAACAATCAAACAAAAAAAAAAACTCCCTGGCTTTTTGGCCGAGTGTTGCACATCTACCCTTCCATTTTTCAGACTCTGGATAAAAGGTGCATTTCATCACATTATAATGCAAGAAATAATGGATTGCAAGGTTGCTGATTAATAATCACATGCAATCAGTGCCAGAGTTGGTATAATTACTACATAAGACTTTCACATACTGGGAATAACCTCCGCAATTGAACAAGCTACTTTCATCTGTCAGAGGGCCAACTGAGATGAACCCAAACATCTCTGCCTCCACTGCTCCAAGTCAAAACACAACCCATACATCAGCAGGAAGATCCATCAGAAGACAATGTTTCATGCAATTTGAAATTCTTGCTCCATCCTCCATTAGCTCTAGACAGTCACACAGACAATAATCAATGGAATCACTTTCATAACTGAAGAAGTTCAAATATCACAAAAAAGAGCTTTGATTTTCTTTGCAGTGCATTTCCTTCATGAAAACAAAGACGGAAATGTTTGTCACTGACCTTATTCACATGAAAATGGGGTGCTGTCAAGCTAAAAATAGATCTTTGTAAATAAAAAAAAACTATGATAAATGTATGTTTGGTTGTTGTTGATAGATGGTAATGTTGGACTATTGGATATTCAACATGAGAGGAGAACAGAATGATAAATTATTTTATATTATAGTCAATAAATACTTTGAGATAGGAAGCTAGGAAGCCGAGAGTGGATGTGCTTAGAGTTATTTTCTAATGCGGTATAACTGGTATGGCATCAGAGCACCAACTGGAGGTTAATGTCAGTAAATACCTGGCGCCAAGATGTTTTGCTAACCTGCAAAAACTCACAGCAGAGTAGAATCAGCTATTGTTGCAAGTTGTGAGCTGTTAGCAGTAAATAAGCAGCCGTGTGTGTCTGACTGTGGATGGTGGAGACCGTTAGTTGCAGCGGCGGCTGTTAGCAGCTAGCTTTGCTTGTTAGCCACTGAACCCCAACAGACTGAGCAGCCGAGGGACTGTCTAGGGAAGGTTTCTGATTTGATTTCTGTTTGACAGGCAGGTAGGAGGCTCAGTTATCTGTGAGTGTAGCTGTACTGGAAGTAAACAGTGTGAACTCAGCAGAGTTTCCTCTGACAGCTAAAAAATCCAGTTTTAATCACAACTCCAGACTGACAGATTCAGAAAAAAAATAAGGTTGAAATCAAGTTATTTTTCGGCTTCCTAGCAGTGAAATCAATAAGTCAGAGTTTATAGTGAGCCTGGGTACAAATAGTTCTCTAGTTGTCTCAAATTAGTTATTTATGGTGCCAAAGTTTGTGAAGTCTGTGCTCGGAAATCATCCTTT
>NW_024624242.1:0-1542 GCF_008729295.1 Plectropomus leopardus
AACTGAAAGTGGCTTCAGGAGTATTGTACAAGTATTATTGTTTTACACCAGTATTAAACAATAGTATAGTGTACTAAAGTATTATGGTAGTCTTATACAAGAATTACATGAGTATTTTTCATGTATTGTAAAAGTATCATCAAGGTATTGTTGGATTACTGTGCAGGTATTACTGGGATAGGTATTAAAAGAGTATTGTGTAAGTATTGTACAGAATTTTTTGAGTATTGTACTATTATAATGTGAGTTAAGTCCAAGTATTTTTGGAGTATTGTACACGTGTTTTGGGGAGTATACAGTTATTATAAGAGTATTGTTCAATATTATTGGAGTTTTGTGTATTGGAGTATTGTATGAGTATTATTAGAATATTTTACAGGTACTTTGGGTGTATTATAGGGGTAGTATTGTGCAAGTATCAGGAAGTAACAGGAACTTTTGAAGTCTTGGAAAATTATAATGGGAGTAATGTCCCAGTCATTTTGGAGTACTGTACAACTGTATTTTTGGGAGTATGCAAGTATTACAGGATAATTGTCCAAGTATTATTAGAATAGTGTGCAAGTATTATTGAAGTATTATATTGGTATTTAAGGAGTATTATCCATTTATTATAGGACCATTGTGTGTACATTACTGCACTGTTGTACATTCGTGTTATAAGTATTCTCCTAGTATTTTGACTATTGTGAGAGCATTATTTGAGTACTGTCCTTGTTTTACTGGGGCATTGTACAGGTGTTACAGGTGTTACAGGAGTATTGTACTTATATTATTAGATTACTGCCCAAGTAATTTTGAAGTATCATGGGAGTATTGTGCAGACATTATAGTATATCAAAGTATTATTGGAGTATTGTATAAGTATTATTTAAGTATTGTCAAAGTATTACTAGTAATGTACTGTGCAGATATTATAGTATTGTGGAAGGATTTATTGAGTATTGTACTGATATTATTAATGAGTTATTATATAATATTATTGAGTATTGTCCATGTGCTATATGGGAATTTTAGGGGTATACTGTCCAAGTAATATTGGAGTATCGTGGGAGTAATTTAGTAGTATTGCACAGACATTATTGGAGTATTGTCAAAGTATTATTAGAGTACTGTAAAGGTATTACAGGAGTATTATTCAGGTCTGCAGCTGAAGTCGTGTTTCCATTATGAAAACACTGGGGATATAAAATACCACAGATACTCCATTAATACTGCACAGATGTAAATACTGCAGTAATCCGAGGAGGTGAACTCTCAGTACTTCGGAGATAAACACAGATAAATGTTGCAGCAGCAGGAGGAGGAGCAGAGGAGGAGGACAGAGGAGGAGGAGGAGGAGGAGGAGGAGGAGCAGAGCCGCTCCCTCCTGATGAAAACAAGCCGGAGGAAGGAGGAGGAGAGCCGGGCTGCAGCAGGCCCGCGGCCCGGGGACTGAGCCCCGGAGCCCCGGGACACCGTGGCCGGCTGACGGCGCACCGAGCCCGGCCACAGACACACACAGACACCGAGAAGCGCAGCAGAAACCCGCAGAGGAGGAGA
>NW_024624243.1:0-2536 GCF_008729295.1 Plectropomus leopardus
TTTGTTTTTGTCAGTGTTTGTTTTTGTCACTGACAGGCTCAGATTGGTATCATAAGTGTCAGAAATAAACCTTTTTGGTCAAGTAAGATCATGAAAACAGCCCCAAAATGCCCATCAGCGAACAGACCAGGCACTTTTTAAATGAACAGTAAACACTAATTATTTACAATAATCCGAGCCCGCCAGTGACAAAAACAAATACTTCTAGTGGTCGTACTCTGAGGGAGGGAACATGCAGACCAGACGTTGACCATTTCGGACATTTTTCCACCCTCAGTTTAAGTCCACTGAGCTGTTTTTTGTCACTGACAGGCTCATGTTGTTAAGTGTCTGATCACACATCGAGAGGATCCCTGCAGCGATAGAGCTTTTTGTTGATGAGTAAGCTCATTTTTGTTGAAGCAAAAATGTAAAAATTACGCAGTTTAAATGTAGTCTGGTGGGTTTGGTGATTGTGGGGATGTTTGTGGTTAAACAAAAATGTCTCTGAAGGGATCCTTTCATAATGTTGTCATTAATAAGAACAACAAGCTGAGCCTCGCAGTGACAAAACCAAACATTTAAGGCGACTAAAAACCGTTGATCCTATCAGACACAAAAACATGAGATCACAGGTTGAAAGAAACCAAACTGACCCTTTAATAGTTCGAATGGCGTCCGTAACTCGAGGAAATGAGCCCTCAGTTAACTCATCAGACTCCAAAGAAAGCATTGCGCTATTAACAAGCTCTAAATGAACCGAATCTGAAGCTCGTTATTTTCTCTTTCAAAGATTTGGTTGTATTATCGGAAACTGAAAGCAGCCGTCGGCGTGGTGTGACAGCAGCACCTGTCCACCCGTCGATATGCGAATAAAGATCTGAATATTGAAGTCGAGCGGCGACGGCGTGCCGACAGGCCGGTTTTTGACTGGCGACTCAGCGGAGAGCTCAGAGTGTAAAATGATCTATTTTTGTAGATTCCTGGTTTTTGTTTGAATGTGAGTCAGAAGAGTGTGTGCACGTAAACCAGAGAAAAACAAACGCGTGTTATTATTATTATTTTGTATTATTCTTAGTACTTTATTCCACTTTGTCAGATTTTGTGAAGAGTTTCCTTCTAAAACGAGCCGCCAGCCGGAGATTTCACTGCATGTAATTATATAAATATTGTATATTTTTGGAAAATCAAACAGGGAATATCAGGTCATTTTTATTCTCCACCTTTAATTATTAATGAACTGGATGCAGAGTGTTTTGGAATGAAACTCTCCACGTATCGATTGATCGATTGCTTATTTTCTTTTTCTCGTAGATTAACTGTCGGCTTGCCAACAATGTTTTTTGTTTTTTTCAAAGTAAAATCAGTTTGGCTGTTTCTCTCCAACAGGACGCTCTTTATGATGTCTGTTTATTCTCCTGTTACACAGAAACTGTGTGTGTGTGTGTGTGTGTGTGTGTGTGTGTGTGTGTGTGTGTGTGTGTGTGTGTGTGTGTGTGTGTGTGTGTGCGCGTGTTGATTTTGTTGATGATATTTTTTAATAAAGTCAAGTAGAAATAAACAGTTTTTCATGGTAGTTTTGGATCTCTGGTTTGTTTTTAACACAAAACTCTTTACAGGTCATTAAAAACCTGGAAAAGTTTGTAAAAAAAAAACAACCCGAAAGATTTTGGAAAAGTAATGGCATACTGTTTCACAAACCTGTGTAATACATAATGTGTCCAAGGACCGTCAGAAATGTTAATTTCAGTTTTGTTTCAGTTTTTACAAGCTGTTACACAGAAATGACAAAGAATTGATAAGGTCATAGGTCAAAATTATTGGTAATAATTAATGACTCATATCACAGCCTGAAATTATATTTATTTTGCTGATATGTTAATTCAAAGCAACTTCAAATGACAACATTCAGCCTCTTAATAAAACCTCAAAATAAATCTCCTAAAACAATGACAAAAAAGTGGAAAAGAGAACTAAACCAGAATTGTACAGAAAAATGCATCAAAATCAAATAAAAAGCTAAAGTTAAACAAAGAAAAACACAAACAAGGCGAACTAGACTTGGAAAATGTGGTGAAAACTTACAATAATTCAGTAACATTAATTTAAATATTTAATTATCACAATTACAAATATAGTTTTTCCTCACCATTTCTTGCCAAGTTGATAATGCCTTTTTCATGTTTTTAAAGAAATCAGGTCGGATAGTTCAAAAAGCACAAAAAACTCATCTCTGCTCCAGGTTTCCATTTAACGATCTTCGTCACAGAGTTTCTCCACCAGAGGGCGCCGAGCGGTCGATCTTTACTCTGAAACAAACACTTCAGCGCACTGCAAATTTAACCCTTTGAAACCTGGATCAGCATCAGGGTTTTTTTGTGCTGCGGTCAACTTTCAGAATCTGTTAAACCCTTTGAAACCTGAAAAAATCAGTCTGACTCCTCAGAAAGAAAAAAAAACTTTGGGAAAAAAGGTAATGAGCAATTTCTTCAGGAAATTTTCCACAAATTTCAAGAAATTAAAAAAAGGTGACATAAATGACCTCAAAGTTAGCTGG
>NW_024624244.1:0-1346 GCF_008729295.1 Plectropomus leopardus
AAAAAAAAAAAAAAAAAAAAAATTCTGTGACCCCTCTTTAAATTTGGGCGTTACTTCGGGTCAGTAGATACAGTGCAGGCAGAGCTACTCTCTTCGCCCAAATGTTTCTGAGTACCTCTGGCCAAAAAGGGATCTTATAAGAACTCTTTTACTCTGTGTGTTTTTATTGATCCGTCGCCGAACTTTTGTGTGATTTACGTGTATGAGTGCTTTTTTCACGTTGTTTGAGCCTCTAACTGAAGGCAATTTTCTGTCACTATACGATGGACAAAGTTTTTTAAATATTTAATCTTGAACTCATCTTGAGTGCGTTTTTTCCTCAGCAGCAGTTTCCGGAGTTTGAGTCACGGGGTGGATAATTGATAGACTGATCTGTTGATCTGGTCAGAGCTGATCACATTGATGGATGAGAGCAACAGGCACAACTTTTAGACCTATTGTAATGAACAGTTAAGATTCACTTTGACTGCATCTGCTGTTAAGATGCTCCGTCTGTGCTCAGAGTGTGCTCTGTGCTCCGACAGTGTAGTGCAGTCAATAACCAAACTGTATATACAGTACAAACCAGCTGGCTCCTAAAAAAAGGTCCCGCTCCAAAAGTATAAAATCAGTATGTGGCAGTAGATGTTTTAATTGTGGCAAGCCACCGTGAATGAAATAATGTGCTGGAAACCTTGGAGAGATTTTCAGTATTTTTGGTTATGAGAGTTTGGACTCTGGAAGTTCGTGAATGGAGTCTTTTGATGTGTGTTATGTGCTGTTTTGGTCAAATTTGGTTTGTTTGTGGCGGACTCCATGGAGGATGACGTGTTGTGTTTGGGATGAGTGACTCATTCTTTGCTAAGGAAAACACAGTCATTGTTAGTTTCAGGTGATTATAAACGAAAAAAAAAAAAATCATAGTTATGACTATTATTATATATTCAATTCCTGCCAATGTATCCCCCCAAATCCTCTTTTTTCTGGGGGCTCATGTGCAGATCTCAGCAGTAAACCCATTGAGTATTGATAAAAATGTCAGACAAAATCACAAAAATAAGACCCAAATTATGAGAAATGATCCTTTAAGATCATCCCACTACCTTTGATAAAGCTGCATTTGTGTGTGTGTGTGTGTGTGTGTGTGTGTGTGTGTGTGTGTGTGTGTGTGTGTGTGTGTCCTCGGGCTGAAGCAGGTTGAGGAAATCTGTATTCTATTAACTGGTTTAGCCTCAGACCCAGCCCTCCTCTCACCCTGTTTCTGGTGCACTGATGCTCACAACCTGCTGCACAGCCACATCTGGTTGTTCAAAGGCCCCTGTATGAGTGTGTGTGTGTGTGTGTGTGTGTGTGTGTGTGTGTGTGTG
>NW_024624245.1:0-1582 GCF_008729295.1 Plectropomus leopardus
CAGCCTTTAGTTTATGAGGCAGCAGATCGTCTCAGGTCTCGGAGACAAACAGAAAATCTTTTGTCCTGTCGGTGACTTCCTGTCGAGCGGCGGCGGCGGCGTCAGACTGTCAGGAGTCTCCGTCAGCTCGAGGTCGTCGGCCGCGTCTCAACCTGCGGTTTAACAAAAACAACAGAAGAAGAAACAAAGATCCACTGCTGGAGCTCAAGTTAATGTGAGCGACCACAGGAACGTTTCCTCCTCCTCCTCTTCTCCTTCTCTACCTCCCCCTCTCCTTTCTGTCCTTCCTTTGTTTAGCATCTTATTCTTTCTCCTTATTAATCAAATATAAAACAGATCAATCAGCAGGTCACTTTAACCCTTTGAAACCTGAGCAAATAGTTCTGATTTCTTAAAAAACATTGGAGGGAAGGTGGCGAGCTACTTCACAAGACACGGCCCCAAAACTGAACAAAATATAAGTGTTTTTATTTTTTACATTTTAATTTGTGTATTTTTAACATAATTTAAAATATATTCTTTAACACTTTGATCAACATCAATTTCAGTGACACCTTACACAAATTTAACCCTCTGAAACCTGAGAAAACGGATTAGTTTTGTTTTGAAGACATGGGGGGAAAAAAACATAATGAGCAACTTAGCAAAAGAAAAAAGAATATAATCTGAAAAATGACCAGAAAAATGGCCATGAGATGATTATTTGTTATTATCCAAAATGCCTAAATGCCAAAATTCTTATTTTAATTTTCTAGTTACTTTTATGTCATTAATTACAAATTTTTTTAGATTATTTTCAGATCATTTTTCTTGTAACTTTTTTCTAACTTTAAGTCTCTTCTTCCCCTGTTTTTTGGCATAAAGCAAGCCAATTTGCTTAGTTTTCAAAGGGTTAAAGATTGTCAGAGTTTAAGTTTCCCTTAATCGTGCTGCAGCATGCAGTGTGTGTGTGTGTGTGTGTGTGTGTGTGTGTGTGTGTGTGTGTGTAATTAGATCCTATCAATGACTTGTTCTTTAATTATTTTTATTTCGCTTAAAATCAACTGATAATATTAATATTCAGTTGACAGACATTTATTTAAACAATCATCTTCTAAATTTGTACTTTTAGATTTGATGTAGTCCGTTGAGTTTGTTATGTTACACAGAAACTAATTGGAGATTTGCTGCCGGTAAACACAACAAACCAAAGCCGTCGATGAACGAAACGTGACGTAATATTACAGAGTCATCCTGATGTAACTGACTCACTTATTTTATATCTCAGTTTAAACTTGTGACTCTTCAAAACAAAACACGTGTCTTGGTGCGAGCCGCTGTCATCTGCCCGTCTCTGTGTTCACCGTCATCTGCAGGAAAATGAAGAAGAGCTGAATAAATCCGCAGAAGGAAACAAAACTGAGGAAAGAGGGAACAAAGCAGGACAAAAAAAGGAATTAAAGAGCATAAATGATTTTTTTGGCGCTTAAAAGGTCGTCTGATGTTTCCACAAACAGAAACTCCCACAGCTGCGATGATCATAGGTCAGGCTCCGCCCACCCGCCGGAGACAGACAGCTGGTCGCCGTGGCAATGGGAGATGT
>NW_024624246.1:0-1670 GCF_008729295.1 Plectropomus leopardus
GAATGAGAGCAGACAGCCAGTAAGAGAAGTTGAAGTTAGTTGTGTCCCTCTGATAGCTATACGGCTGCAGAGCGATGAGTCACAGTGTATATGAGCAGAGGGGAAGAGGAGAAGGGGGGGGGGTTGGCTGCATAGCTCATTTTCTTTCTTTGTGTCTGTGTCTGTGTGTGTCCACACATGCATGTTTGTATGAGAGCTGATTACACATTCAGAGAACGCTTTGCCCTTTTTTTTAAGCTTGTGATTCCGTATTTTGTTAGCTGGGTGACAGCATTGCAACACTGATGCTGGTAGACCCACTTAACCCTGGAGTTGTGGGATGACATCTTCTTTTTTAACTTCTCTTTACACTTTGGCTGGCAACATATTGCAGTGCCACCACAAGTTACTGTAAAAACAAAGCTGCAGATTTTGCTGATAGCGTGGAATTTGGCTTTTGTGCACCCTGAGACTGCCGCCTCTATCGACACACATCAACATAAAGTCTCCTTGAAAATGTTGTGACCTCATTTATCGCGTCATACGGTCTTCCAAAATTCACAATCAGGCATCTTTCAAACCCGCTGTGATGCAATTCCCGGCCAACAATGCAGCACTCCAGCCAGCGTCGGAGAAAGTCACAACAACTTGACAAATGTTTTCACACACACACACACACACACACACACACACACACACGCACACACACACACACACACACACACACACACAGAGTGCAGTTGGAAAAGCCAGTTTAGGGAAGGTGACTAGCACTGTGAAGCATGCAGAGCTTCACTGCTGGGCCAGCCTTCCCGTGCGTCACTGATGTGGCAACAGCCATTTGAGGGTAATTATGGGATGGCTGGCGCCGCGAGTGTGGGACCCAGGTGCAGATAGCCGTGGCTTGAAAGCGAGAGAGAGAGAGAGGGAGGAGGAGAGAAGATATGTACTCTCAACAGAAGAATGAGTCACTCTCTCCACCCCTCTAACTCTCTCTGTTCTGTTTCCTTTTCTGTCTCCATCTCTCGTTCTCCTCATCTGACTTATCTCCTCCGCTATCTTAAATATCAGTTGCCTTCTATCTTGGTCCTTCTGGCTGTCACTCTTTTTTTTTATCCCCTCCCTGGCTGTCTATTTCTCTCTCAGGCCGCTGCATCTGACAACCGGAGTGTCTCGCACAATCGACCCTTTGAATGTGAGATAAAGCTGCACACTTCTTGTGTGTGTTTGACTCGATAAAACCTCAATCACCGTGTTAGTCTCTGGAGCAAATCTCAAGAGGCGCAAATTAAATTTGAATCAAAAACACAGCCACGTCTGTCGCTGCAGAAAATGAATCACTCATTTCCCATTCCCATCAATCATTTTGTGAGAACATTTCAGCGATAAATGTCTCATGATTCTACAAATACACTCTCACGATCTCAGTTGGTAATGGACTAAATGTATGTCCCGTCATTAACATGGCTAAATATAGCATTGTGAGAGTGAGTCGGGGAGGAGGAGGTGCCGCACTTGTATATTTATATGTGTGTTTATGTGAGCGTGTGTGCCAGGAAGTCATTGGAAATTTTCTTAGGCAGCTCTGCTTCTCAAACGGGACTCTCGCTGTTGTGCACTTAGGTCATAGTGAGTTTACTAGTTTGTGTGTGTGTGTGTGTGTGTGTGTGTGTGTGTGTGTGTGTGTGTGT
>NW_024624247.1:0-1941 GCF_008729295.1 Plectropomus leopardus
AACTCCAAAAATAAAAAAAATCTATTTGTGGTGGCAGATGTTTAATAGCCACAGATGAATGAATCAGTGGGAAACCCAGGTTCTGAACAGTTCAAATCGCTCATGAATTTTGTATGAACACCACAAAACCATGGTGCCAATGATCTGTTGATCATTACAAATCAACAATTAATAGTCCAGCAATGAAAATTCAGTGTTGGATAAATGTTTAAATCAGAAATGAAATGGTATTATAATCTTAAATTCAAAAAGCCTTATCAATTCATGGATTTAGCGAATCATGCGTGAACTCTTCAAGGTAGAATAAGCCTCTTTAAATCTATATAAACTGGGAAAAAATACAGTGACATACACTGAAACTGCCAGAATCCCATGATACAATTTTTTAGTTCATACGGCCCAGCACTTATTTACAATGACTATTTTTTTAAGCTCAGCTAGAACATGACTGGCTTTTTCTCCACTGTGCAGCTGCTGAGGCTCATGGGTATTGTAGTATTTAGAGCCATTTGCCACACTTAAAGTTTACATAATTAAAACTGATCACCATAACTTAAAATATTTTTACTTTCAATTTACCCAGCAAACAGTGTTTGTATGTTAATGACAGTGAGGATATCATGAAAATTTACAATGACAAAATAATTGTGGAACTGGCAGCACCTCTCAATCTAAGAGTTGGGCACTCCAGTCCTCCTGCGGCCCCTAATGCTTGTAAAAATATATGTGCACAGGTGTGAGGAACTCTACAAGCTACAAGCATCTGTCAAGCACTATGTTATTATGTCATGTTATCATTTCAGGCAGCAGGAAACACTGAAAACCTCCTGCTTTTTGTCTCACTCCATCCCTCCCTCTGCCCTCCTCTATCACTGTGTCTCTATCCGTCTGTCCCTGTGCCTCAGCTGCGATCCTTCCATCATTTCTATCTCTCCCGGGTGTGCTGTGCTTTTTCGCCTCATCGCTTCACCAGCCCCCCTTCTTCTCCTTCCTTCCCCCCTTTTTTCTCTCTCCATCTCTTGTTCCCGTTCAATATCCTACACCTCCTTCCTGCTCCCCCCACCTCCATCATGCTACCTCTCCTTGACTCCATCCTTTTTCTCCCGATGCCACTCCCTCCTCCACTCCCTCCTGTCCGTCTTCATGTCATCATGCATCAGGCCATTTCTTATCTGTTTGTCACATTCTGCTTCCTGCTGGGTATTAGCAATCCGTTACACTATCTCTCTCTCTTTCTGCCTCTCTTTCTTTGTGTCCTGTGTTTCATCTTCTCCACATATCGCAATTATCTGACTTTCATCGCTGTCCTTGTTGATCTCTCCTACTCACATGTGCTGATGCGTCAGTGTGTATTCGCTCCTGTATGTGTTGTGTCCACATTAAAGCACATGTCTATGCACTGCCTGTTGGGGGCTCATTATTTCCCATTTTTATTTTTCTAAGAAAATAAGTATTTCCACTATTTTTTTTAAATAAGAGGAAATATCAAGAATGCAAAATTCTTGGAGAATACCGGGTAATAAAAACAGCATTCGCAGCATCAATGTTTTTCATTCTCTTATTATATTATTGTTTATTACTTCCATGGGCTCTTGGAGGGCTGATCTGCAGCATAATCAGCAGCTTGTGCATTTTCTCCTCATTTTCACTTCTCCATCTATTAGCAGAAGCACATTCGGAGTTGTGTTTGCCACAGGAGGACCTTAGTTTGCTGTAATGTGTAGTGAAGAGTTTGTCTGGCAGTGGGAAACAGTGCAACTTTTTGGCGCGTGGGAGCATAAAAATCAACTAAAAAATCAGTTTGAACGGATGTGCTGTGTTCCTTTCAATAAAAATCTGTTTGTTTTTTTTTTAGGAGAAAATAGTTTAAACTGAAAATGTTGAGCATCATCCTTGTGTGTGTGTGTGTGTGTGTGTGTGTGTGTGTGTGTTCCAAGAATC
>NW_024624248.1:0-5542 GCF_008729295.1 Plectropomus leopardus
TTTTTTCCCCATTTCTTGTTCACGTGCTCGCCGGCTTCTTCCCATGC
Organism: Plectropomus leopardus; assembly: GCF_008729295.1. Lineage (NCBI taxonomy): Eukaryota > Metazoa > Chordata > Actinopteri > Perciformes > Serranidae > Plectropomus > Plectropomus leopardus. The sequence goes on from NW_024624248.1 coordinate 48, forward strand.
TTTTGAAAGAAAGAAACCCTAATTTGTTCAGGTGTTTGTGTGAATAAAGTCTGTGTTGATGTTCATAGCGAATAATGAATTTTTTGGTGTTTAATGTGAAACCTCTTATATCAAAAATATTATAATAATTGATGTCTTCTCTGTGTGGCTCAGGCGCGTGCCTCTGTGCGGGCCTGTCAGTCAGCATGTCGGAGACGGTAACGTCCGTCGGCTCAGACTGCGTCCTGAAGTGTTCCGCCCAGCACAAACCCGGAGTCCAGTACAGATCACTGATGTGGTACAAGGTACAACCTCAGCAGACTTACAGCAGAAATACCTCATCATCGTGTACACTTCATGTGTTCAAAGTACTGAAAAAAGCTCCAGGGCGGGAAATAAGACGCTACATGTCCACATCTGATTGGCTGAGTGCATTCAAATGAAAAGACACTTTTACTTTCTGTTTCAAGTGCAGCATATGTTATTAATTACATAAAACATAGTTATAACAAATGCACTTTTGCTTTCTTTTTCAAGTGCAGCATGTCTAATGCATGACAGAATAAACAGTTAAACCTAATTTATGTGATCTGGGCATCACAGCAGCATTAGAAATATACATTATGCAGAGGAGCCAGGTGCACTGTGTTTAGTGTTTGCAGCAAACACCTGTCCACGTGTGCCTTAAATAAATTATTGAATATTAAATTAATATTTAAAAAAATATTAAAAATGAATAAAAATCCATCAACAAACACATACACAGAAAAAAACATATTTGATGATGTTTGATGATGTTTGATGATGTTTGTTGATGTTTGATGATGTTTGTTGATGTTTGTTGATGTTGATGATGATGTTTGATGATGATGTTTGTTGATGTTTGATATGTTTGATGATGTTTGTTGATGTTTGTTGATGTTTGTTGATGTTTGTTATGATGTGTTTGATGATGTTTTTGATGTTTGTTGATGTTTCGAATGTTTTGTTGATGTTTGTTGATGTTTGATGATGTTGATGTTTGATGTTTGTTGAAAGTTTGTTGATGTTTGATGATGTTTGATGATGTCACAGGTGGGGGAGCCTCCGTCCTCTCGTCTCTCGGGCCTCCTCACCAAGGACCTCCTTAACGGCACCACACGCTGGTACATAGGCTTAGAGCGAGAGGTGGATCTGCTGGGCGAGTCCCGAGACATCCTCCTGCCCAACGTGACGTGTGCAGACGCCGGCGTCTACGAGTGTCAACTGGCTGCACCCGTGGGCGAGAAGAACCGCGAGGGTCAGGTGCTCCTCACCCTGACAGGTAACAGTCTGAGATCAGCGTTAGGGTTACAGATTCTGGCTGCTGGTCGGGGCTGGGCTTTTTCAGCAGCAAGCAGGAGACAAATCTGAAGACAATGAAGTCAGTGTCCCAGTGAGCTCTGTGCTGAGAGACAAACTAGAGACACTTCACACTGTGACTGAGCCGGCCAGCAGGGGGCAGGATATCAGCTGTCTGTGCATGGAAAGGCAGATTTCAAACTGCTGCCAAAAATTCACTCATCCAGACTAAACTCTGACAATCTGCAGACTTCATCTAGACCGCAGAGAGATGCTGATCATGTATGTTTTTCAGATCAAATTCTGAAATGTTACACACTTAATCTATCATGACGGCAACATTTTATCAGTTTTTTTCATGAACCTTCAAGATTTATTTAGCAAGAATTTATATGTTTACAGCAGCGTTTACATTTGATGACGTGTAATTTTTGATCAATGCAAAACATGTGCAGATGGTTTGACAGTCTGAAGATGCCCTGCAGCGAGTTTGGTGTCAACTGAGTAAAAACTGATAGTGATAATGATAAAAAAACAGAGTGATGGACTTCATAATTTGTATCACAGTGAGGTGAACAGAAGTTTCTTCACATTTTGGCGTAAAAGCTGCAGCACATACGAACGATTTGTTATAAATTTTCAGACTTTTAAAATGCGGCCGGTCGCTGCAGCGCCACCATCAGGACTGTCAGCTTGTGTTTGCAGGTTTGACATGAGGCTGAACCGATGTGCATCGTGGTTCAGTCCTCTGCTGAAACAAAGAGAGTCCTGCAGGTTTGAACGTGACTTTAATGAGAGTTTTCTTTTTTAGATTGTGTCGACGGTCCCACAGAAGCAGACCTGGTGACCGACACGTACCTGGTCATTTTCGCGGCGGTGCTGCTGATGGTCACACTTTTGACCTTCTTCGTGAGCTACGTAAGTAAAGAATCCGCTCACACGAACACAGGAACCTGCAAACATTTCACCACGCGGCATTCACACGGTTTACCGTTACTCTCCTCTGATCACACGGTTTCTTCTCTTAACTCAACAGGAATATTCCTGAGTGACCGGGTTCATATTCAATCATCCCAAATTGTAACAAACAAAAAATAAACATTGTTTGTACCGCATCACTAACACAATTACTAAAAACTCAATCAGTATTAAGTGCAATGTTGTTATTCACCTCTCGCAGATCATGGCTTTTTTTAACAGGCTGACGTGTTTTTGTTGTTTTTTTTAATGAAAACTGGAGTAACCTAAATATAAAAAACAGTTTTACATAATTTTATTTCAATTAACGTTTTCTTTCTTTGGGATTGGAGCTTTCTTTGGTATGGCCTTAAAAAAAATTAAAAATTGAAAAAGAAAAAAAAAACTCAATTTGTTTCCCCCAAGGATGTTTCGAGGGGGAAAAAATGGCCCAATTTCTTTATTCAAAAGTCACCCAAAAATTTGAAAGAAACAAAAATTGCCTAAAATGTTTTAGGGGAAAAATTGCCTACATTTTTTTCTTTTAAAATCACCCAAAAATGTGACTTCAGACAAACAGTTTGAAGACATTTTACGGTTTTATTCAGTATTTTTTAAACGTTTGAATCCCGGACACCGTTTGCTTCAGCTGTTTGGGAGATGAGTGCGACACCTTTTCCGTGAACCTCCGGCTGTGATTTTGTGGACATCATCACATGAAAGTTGGTCACAAATATGCTGATGTGAAAATCTCACTTTTTATAAAGTGTCTCTGGTGTCTCATCCACAGGGCAGTCTGAAGAACATCCTCAGAGACAGAAACAAGAGGACAAAGAAAGAAACTTTACTGGACGCTCAGCTCAAACCGCTGGACAAAAAGGACTTAATGCTCATTTACACGCTGGGTCCCAAACCCACCACGAAGCACGTCTGCGTTTAAAGACGCTGCCGGAGGAAGAGCGGCAGAACCCAACAGGAAGAACCACAGATCCACGTGTCCTTAATTCATCTGTAACTGGTCCTCAGTTAGACTTTAACACTTCAAATCGTCACTCAGTTTGGACGCAGCAGCGGGAGGACGCCACCTTTAAACTCACCTGCAGCCTCATCACTGGGACTTTACAGGAAAATCCCTCCAACCAGCAACAACAAAAACTGGTTTAACTGGACTTTTCATCCCATATTTTCATTCAGTGATGCTCCAAATACTCTAGCAAAAACTGGTGAAACAGGACGAGGAGCTGGTTACCGGGGCGACCGGGGCGACCGGGGCTCAGAGGGCAGGGCGCGTACCCGCAGGTCAGGTCAGAGGTTTGAACCACGGGTCCTCCTGTCCACACATGGAAGTGTCCCCGAGCGAGACAAAAGGTTTGCTGAACAGCGGTCCCCGTGGCCACAAGTGACAATTATGGGATGTTTAATCCTTTAAAACCTGAAGCGACCTTACTTTTTTCTTGTGCTGCTTTCAGACGCCTTTTACAAGCGTTTAACCCTTTGAAGTCTGAGCACATTGGTGTGATTTTTAAAAAAAACATGAGGACAGAAAAGGCAACGAGCAACTTGATAAGAAACGTTCCTCAAATTGCAAGGAATTTGTATATTTATAAGATTATGTTTAAAAAGCTCATATATTTTTATTAAAACGAGTGACAGAGAGGCTCAAACGTCCCGTGGACTATCGTTTGGACATTTTCTGTGCTCATACTTGTGGCTCCTCTCAGACGCGGCGGTCTCTGTGTGTCTCTGAGAGCGAGCTCGTCCTCCGCGTCTCTTTCATCACCCGTGACGTGATGGAAATCTGCAGAGAGAAACGAGTCTGAGCTGATTTTTCCAAAGAGGAAGTGGAACTGATGAGGCGTGCAAACACTTTTACTCCGGTTATTTACATTTGACGTGACCTTTCTGGACGCAGAGGGAAACTCCCGACACTCACGCACGCACACACACACACACACACACACTCACACACACACACTCACACACACACACTCACACACACTCACACACACACACACACACACACACACACACACACACACACACACACACCCACACACACACACACACACTCACACACACACACACACACACACTCACACACACAGGCTGTTTTTTAATAATGTAGCACTTGTCTTTGATGATGTGAATGATTTGTTAAAAATAAATTAATTTAATTTAATTAATTTTAAACACTTTGTCTGGTCATGTTCATGTTTTTTTGTTTGTTTGTGGGTTTTTGTTGGTAATTTTCTGGTATTTTTATGTACTTTTGACTAAGCTCTTCGGCATATTTCGATCATTTCTTTCTATGTCAAGTGTCTCTGGTTTCAAAGGCTTAAAAAATTGGAATAATCTGAAGCTGAAGGCTGAGCGGAGGAGGAGTTTGACTCCAAAAACAATGACTGAAAACTTTTGGGTGTTTTTTGTAGGATTTCAGGTTCTTAGTGTGCGTCACATCAGATGTTTGTTGTTTCTTCGTGTTTGAAGTTAAAGTTCGGACAGTTGGAGAGTTTTTGTGAGAAATGGATTCTGGGATTAGTTTTGAATGGAGAAGAACTAAATGACGCAGATTGAACTTGCCTGAATGTATCTCACTGTCCCGTCTATGCGGCTGCTTTTATTCGTTATTTTCAATTTTTTTTAAATTTAAAGATTTTTTTATTGGTCTAAATTTGGTTTGTTGCTGAGCTTGAAAAGTGTTGCACGTTATTTTATCTGTGTGTGTTTTTAGTTTGTGGTTTTCATTACAGGAAACCGGTCGAGATGGGGAATATTTTGGGGGAAGTCCATCTGAAGTATTGCTTTGACACACTTTTCTGCGTAAATGAATCGCACGGCGGACGGGGAAATCTGTCTGACAAATTTATTCATTTAGTCAAAAATTCTGATCTGAAAACTGAAAATAGAAATAAAAAACAACAGATAAATGGAAGATTTCTTTTCTTCAAAAAACTTAAGAAATATCTGTAATGATGAGAAAATGCCTGTTTGATTGTTGTCTGTTTCATGTATGCCGTCAAAATGGGATTTGTTGTATTTTGTATTGCAAAATATTAAGGATTTACTGGTTAAGCTTTAGGTCTGCTAATGTACGGTGATCATTGTACTTTGTATTTTAACTGTTTTAAATTTTAATGTTCAAGGCACCACTAATGCTGCACTAACAACACTTGTGTTTCACTGAATAAAACTAGTGAAGTGTCTTTGAATTTGTCTGTTTTCTTAGCTGCATTATCAAA
>NW_024624249.1:0-1658 GCF_008729295.1 Plectropomus leopardus
TCAGGAAAATTTTCTGGTGCTTTGAGACTTTGTTCTCATGTAACATTGTGGGAACGTTTTATAAAAGTACGCTCTATGATCTGTCACCTCTCAACATCACCAAAACATCCTCAGAATGTAGCATTTATAACGTTACGTTTTAGTCAGCATTTAACCTTATAGGGACATTATTTGCAATGATGAAATTAATTTAAAATGTTTTCTTTAAAACATTATTGCAACTTGTAGGTAACGTTAGCCAATGTTGTAGGAACATTCCCATCTAGCCGGGATGCCAATTATGTAAGTCTGTAAAGCTAAATACATTAATGTGACAGTATTTCTGCACCAGGTGCATGAGCATGTTGAGCGTGCATCTTCAGAGTAACATGTTCAAGTGTTTGGATCTCTGTCTGAAAGAATTAACTGCATGCAAATCCAAACAGACATAAATTGTGAATGATTCATTTTCAGCTATTTTATCTCACTAACGTCACTGTGACAAAATGTAACCAGGTGCGATCTCTATTTTGTCAGCATCATGTAAATCTTCATTTACATTTTATTCCCATTTTAACAAGCTAACAGAGTTGTAATTGGAAGGCAAAACACTGCCAGCTATGAAATAATTAAAAAGTCTGATGGGGGATTCGTTATGAGGGCAGACACATGTTGTTTAGCACCTGCCTCCGGCTATTCTCCCCTCTGCTTTTAACACAAGGTTCAGATGACTCATTTGTTTTTAGTTTGCTCAAAGTCTTTCATACAAATTTCAGCACATTAATTTGAGTAGAAAATTTCACAATTATGTTCTTTCATGCAAAAATGTCTCTGTTTTTCAAAGACAAATTTTGGCAGGAGGGTTTAAAGTCTGTTATCAGCTGTCTGACCTGAAATGCCAACACTCACCCTGCAAACACATGATGCTGAGCTGTGACTTCTAAAACGCTCAAACTGAAATAAAACCAGAATCTGTCCCACAGCAAGAAAACTCCTGCAGCTATAAATCACAATATGGAAACAATATATCCTCTTAAATGTATGATTGATGCTTGGAGGGGCTTAGGGAGGACTGTCACGCTGCCTCCCAGCCTCTCTTCCATGCCCCTGATGCTTCCAACCCCTAATCTTGACTGCAGATGCAAATAGTCTAAAAAACGTCCCTACCAAACATTTGCATTTAAACAAATAGATAAAGGTCATTTTGAAAAGCTGCCTCCTCACGACTGCAGTGTGAGGTGGCCTGTTCCATGTGTCCCTGCCCTCCTCATAGTTAAAGCTCCCATCGTGGCACGCCACTCAGTATGGTGCTGCACACCGGGATCCAGCTACTGTAGGCAAATACAGCCGAGGGAGAACAGAGAGGCCTCTGTGTGTGTGTGTGTGTGAGAGTGTGTGTGTGTATGTGTGTGTCAGACTGCTCAACAGCATCATGGAGACAGGTAAGACACAATCATTAATTTCAGGCTTATAGCTGCTCCTGCTGTCAATATCAGTGTTTTAAATGTTCTGTATGTAATGTCTCATAATATTTACTGAAAAACAATTATTTTTTAAAATCATGTTTTTATATGCTTTTATTTTGGAGAGTGTATAAAGAGAAATTTATGAGGATTTTTTTGTAATGTTTGACAATGTATTCGGCCACTTATTTGAATATGAATATTTCCTGCAAAAAA
>NW_024624250.1:0-3276 GCF_008729295.1 Plectropomus leopardus
TTATAAAGTCAGCTTTTATCTCCAGGCAGTAGGATCTGTCAAACAATACCTTTTCCTTTTCTCTTCTATTCATTCAAGTCTGTTGGTTTTAGCTTTTTTCATTATGTTGTACTTGTTTTAGTGTGAAATATTGGACCTCATGCAGCAAAGTTCTCTTAACTTTTCTCTTATATTGTCTCTTGGTTTTCTAGTAACAGGAAGTATAAGAGATGTCAACTCCAGATGCACCAAACACTCTTAAACACCCAAATCTGCTCTGACCAGGTGTGTGCTCAATGCTGAATCCCACTGAAGTCACCTACAGGTAATGTCCCCTAAATACTATATATGGGCAGGTTTTGTGCCATGTGCAAAGACTCTGTTACATGGTCAAGACTAGAGAGATGCCAGTCTTAGCCTAAGCCTAAATCAAATAACTAATCCCACACCATAAAAAACACTCTGAAAGCCCTTAAATGTTACTCTATGCATGTCAGTACAATTAGAAAAATGTGTTGATGTAAAAAGAATGAAGTATAAAGTAAAAAAATGAAGTAAATAAAATAATGTGCCAATTCATTTTCTAATAAATAGGCTTATTCTTGCACTTGTATATTTTCATTTCAAACTCATTCTAATACTCAAGTATTTTGAAAGTTACAGTTCTTGAGTAAAATGTACTTAGTTACATTACAGCACTGGTCAGAGATGAATGCACATTACAGTAACTGGAAAAATCACCAGGCATGGTAGTATTTCTTTAGCCCTGAAATTTAATAACCAAATCATAATAATTACTTTTAAATCCTTTACATATGATTAAAGGATATTAATGCATTTTTAAAATGTTCCTCTAATGTAAAACTTATTTTTCTTGTGCTGGGCAACAATTTGTGGTCCGTGAAAATGTTTTCCTTTTATATTGGTATGAGTGCTCTCAAACACTCTTTTTCTCTTTCCCAAGAAAATTGCAAAAATTAGACAACATTGGTGAATCCAAAAAATCAATGAGTACTGACAAAATTAGAGAAAATCATGATACAAACAAAAGAGAACATTTGTTCATACATCATGTCTTGCATGAGATCCATTGTTTAATTTTGTGCAACTGCATGACTGTTTTTCATTGTACGAAAACGCACTGCTGGCATTTTGATGCATATAACAATAAAAATCTAAAAAATGGATTCACAGTTAAAAAAAAACCTAGAAAGACAAAAAGAAGAAGAAGAAGAAGAGGAAGAAGAAGAAGAAGAAGAAGAAGAAGAAGAAGAAGAAGAAGAAGCTCCCTCTGTCCTTAGCAGACATTTACTGTGTTGCTAAATATTCACATAGGTCATCACAAAGCCATCACAAGTTGACAGACTAGGCTTTGCAGTATTTTGAAATTCAAATGTGTAGCAGGCTTACATCCAAAGAAAATGGACTAATTTTAACTTAAATGCAATTTGACTTCCCCCTCTGACTCCCATCTGGAAAGGCCATGTAGCCTGGAGTATCTGGCACATTCTCCTTCCTGCAGAGTGTTGAAGAGAGATTCTCAGAGTAACATGTGATAGTTGCAGATACAAGGGAGCCTTTTCACTCCAAAATAAGTTCCCCTCTGATCTCCCAGGGCACATTATCACAGCTTCTGCATAAATTAAAGTGTGGTCTCCATCTCCACTAAAAGCATCGAGATATTAGGACTTTTATACCACCATCTCCTTCCAGCATCATAACAGCAGGCTGAGTGTTAACATAATGATTTCTTTTACGGTCGCTGCTCAAAAACAGTTGTTGTTTTTGCCACTGGCCACTGTGGCTTCACACCTGTCACTGCCTGCTGGCTACTGACAGGGACGGGTGGATAGGGGGTGCATAGCAGCATCATTGGCAAGTGAAGTCACTGTAAAGACAGCACATGTTGAAGAACAAGGTTCTATTTTTCTGCCTAGTGAGAGTTATTTTGCTGTTTCCTCAGCCTTTACAGCTGAGTGGTTGAGTGTGGAGACTATGAAAGCCCAAGTATATGATTCTTATTACTTCCATACCCATTAAGCCATTCAGCGAACTTTATTGTGCAGTAGATACTTCATTCTACTTATTTAATCAGATGCTGCCTCTAACTTAAAAATCGGAGCAAATTGGCTTAATTTCTTTCAAAAACATGAGAGGAGGGTGTCGAGCAACTTGACAAGAAATGGCCCAAAAAACAGCAAGAAATTAGTAAAAAGAAGTTACAAGAAAATTACCTAAAAATCAGCTAAAAAAAAGGAAAAGAAAAAAAGAAAATGATGAAGAAAATGCTAAAAAAATAAATAAATAAATAAATAATATAAATTATTAAGAGAATTATAAATGCAGTTTTGAAACTATCTAATAATCACCTCTGCTTTGTTTTAATTGTATTTCCTAGTGACCTTCTACTACCTTTTTGCTGTGGACCCCAGGTAGACTAGCTTGTCGCTTAAGTGTCACCTCATGGGGATTCTTAAAATAAACAAATCAACAAAACAAATACCTTCTTTCTTTCTGTTTATGTCAATCTAGTCAATTAAGTCTGAAGGGTGCCAAAAAAAAGATGAATGCTGGGACTTGGCAATATTTCGACTACAGTTATATTGTGCAATGAGACTAGATATCATCGTGGATTTTGTATACTGTATTATAATAGCACCCAGCCCTACTGAATATGTGTCCCTAAAGCCACTTTTCCACTGCACAAATAACCCCACTAACACTTGCTAATGTTTGGCTTTTTAATGTAATGGGGAAGGTTACAATCGGCATTCACACTTGGGTCAGATGACTCTGCATTGGTCACGGGTAGTTATCAGCTCCAGCTCTGATAGTGATTGGAAACAAAACACCCATGTAAGCGCACAAATTTTAGCCCCTTTGCCAGTGAGATAGACTCGCCATCACAAAATACTGTCCGTCTTTGTCCAAACAGCTCCTAAATATCAATCAAAATCAACCCTTATTGAGTTTGCAACAGAGAGTGAGAAAATAGGAGATGTAGAAAAAGCCAAAGTAAGCACCATCAAGTTTTCACAGGCTTCCACCCATGCTGCTTTCTACTGTTTATTGACCTGTTCTGTTGATCATGACACACCTAGAAGAAAAAAAACTAAAAAATCTGACACAAAATGGTATTCTTGTCTGCTGCAGAGCCGTGCACACAGCTCTGCTCTACTGGAAATGGGAAAGGAGACTATACCGTAAAAGCACCAATTTGGTAGAAAAGCGGTTTAACTCCCAGTCTGGGGTGTGTGTGTGTGTGTGTGTGTGTGTGTGTGTGTGTGTGTGTGTGTG
>NW_024624251.1:0-3196 GCF_008729295.1 Plectropomus leopardus
ATTGTTATTATTCTTAAATCTTTTTATCTATAAATTAACAATCTTGTTTGTTTTTCTTCTTTTTAAAAAAAACAAACAAAAAAACCCTTTTGTTTCCTTTTTTCGTAATTTTGTCGTCCTGTGTTTTTTTTAAATACATAAAGCTGATTTGCTCTGGTTTCACAGGGTTACCATTCAAATATCACGATTAAAAAACCACACAGACATTTGCATGCAAGCTGGCCACTCGAGTCATATAAATTCAGATTATGTAAAGCAGAGCGGGGGAACGCGTGTCTTTGGGGTTAGAGCAAAATATTTTCAACATATATCATGGAGCAAAGGCAGTGTGAAGGAGGACCTCATTAGAGATCTCTGCCTCACTTGAGAGGAGGCTGTAATTACACATACAGCGATGACTCACACTCCGACAGCCAGAGAGGAACATTTCACACCAGCACCTTCGAGTGAGGACACTGTGTATCTATTCACATGGCATTTATAGTGATGATTACAGATACAGAAAAGGCCCTTTTGTGTTGAAAAGGGTGCCTTAAAGGGACAGATCACCCCAGAATCCAAAACTGTGTGTTTTTACTCTGACCTACCATGCTGTTTATCAGTCCAGACTGTTTGCATTGGAGATAAATAGATGGCACTTGGCTTGTGGTGCTTAAAGTGCCAAATAAATACATTTTATAAACTCCACAGCGATGTCTCTCTCCAGAAATCATCACCTCGTTGTGAGCACGTAGGAACTATTTTCTATCGACCAAACTACACTTGCCAACCGTATCTCCATGCAGAGGGAAGGGTGCATCTACTCATAAACAAGAGGCTCGTGCTTAGGATATTGAATGGCGTCCACCATCCGCACACCAAACAGAATTAGTGGTGACGAGGGTGGACTGTTGCGTTGCCTCACGTCGCCTGTGTGTGCAAAAAGTTGTGCTGAACACACATCTAAGATTGCACAAAAAGACACCAAGGGGGGTGACTACTTTTGCAAGGCACCAAACATAATAAACATATATGTCTGTGACTTTCTCTCTCTCTCACACACACACACACACACACACACACACACACACACGCAAGACTGTCTCACTTCCCAAAAGAAACGAAGCCACACTATATCTCTCACACACACACACACACATACATGTCAATATCAATAACAGGGGACTATAATTCTTTACTATTCAAGTGGGAATTTTATTAGCAAAACTGCAATGGAAACACTTTTTTCTTTGCCTTTTATTGGTCTAAAGATGTACAACAAAGAATCATAACTCTTCAAATGTTGAGTGGATTATCTGAAGTTTTGAATCCACAATTCCTCTATGAAATCGTGGACTATCACCTCCCAGAAACCCCTCGTACATGGCCTTTCCATTATTGCTGTCATAACAGGCCTACGTTGCCTTCGATGGGAAATAATGACAGCTAGTGTGGTGGTAGAAATAAGCATCCTTTGAATGTTATCGTGAGAGGAGAAGTCACATAACATCATTCAGTGCAGTCATCTCGCAATTGTGTTTCACTGACATTTCGGAAATATCGCCTAAATTTTGGGCAAATCTTGGGTACGAAAATCAAATAATGTCAGCAACAGGAAATAAACTTGATGAAGTGGATTATCCATGGAAGATAACTCAAACAATTACAAGATAATTCAACAACTTTTCCAAAACTTTTTTTCCAGGCCTGGGAAATGAGATTGTGAAATCCTATGACTTTTCTGGGTTTTCCATGACTAGAAAACACTGCAGCTCAAACTGAAGAATCTCTACTAATAAATAGCACAATAACAGTAAGAGAAAAAACGTGACATTTTGATTCTTTCCCTTTAACTCTTCCTTCTCAGTCATTTCTAAATGTACACGTAGAGCTGAAAGTGTTTCTACAGGCTGGTCAACACCTTCTCCTCCTGAACAACCCTTATAGCTGGCTGTAAATCAAAAGGGCAAACTGGAACATGACACCAGAGAATGACATTTCTATTTTTTGGTTTTGACTCCAGTCAGCTGCTACTCACTGATCACCTCTCGTGCTGCTCACAGAGAAAAAAAAACAGATAACCATCCTGAGTATTTGCACTGTATCTGATGAACCCCTCTGTTACATATGGCTGCTGCATTAACACTGGGTTCATGTGAGGCATAACAAGGGGGAAGCTGGTTTTCTGATGACGCAGCACGACGCTGAGTCAACACATTTTCACAGCTCGGGTCGTTTAAGAGCGAAAAAAATGGCGAAAACACACGAGTTAAGTTGTTTAAACGGCTTAAATGTCTTTTAAAAACAACAACAACATGTGAATGAAGAGACGGGATGCGTGTTGGTTTCGCTCGGGTGTCCAAAGCAAACAAAGGCGAAAACAAGCACGAGGACACACAATAAAACACTTATTTGAGTCGGAAATGCAACAATGTTAAACACACAATACACAGCTGGCTCCTAATAGATCGATAGTGTAACAACATTTTCCCGCACAGGAATGAATACAGTGTAACACCGAGAGATTCCCGTGCAACAACACGGTCTAATAGTCTTTGTCTCTTAAATAAACCCGTTAAAAACACCTGAGCTTTAAAGCGAATTGGAATTAATTACCTCCCATGCGGCTCGGATGACAATAATACTGCAGAAAAGGCGATTAAATAAAAGGATCTACCATCTTACCTAGGCGGTGCTGTATTTCAAAATGGTAGCGCCTGCTTCCGTTTGCATGTCGGGCATTCTGCTGGAGAGAGGCTGCAGAGGGGGAGGGCTGCTGCTGCCGCCGCTGCAGCACCCGGAGGATGCTCAATCCTCCCAAAAAACACACACTCACACAGCACACTAAGCCAAGGACAAGGCTGTTTAATTCATCAGAGCCACTAAAGCAGGAAAACTCAACTCACTTTGCTTATAGGGGCCACTTTTGCAAAAAAAGACAGGGGGGCCAGGGGCCAGAGCAGAAGCCCCATGTTTGTAGGATTTTAGCACACTTCTAGGATTTAGGACTTTTTAAAGAATTTGCAATGCTTCTAGGATTTAGGATATTTTTAAGATATAAGTAAGTTTCTAGGATTTGGCACCTTTCTAAGATTTCAGGACATTTCTAAGATTTTAGTAAGTTTCTAGGATTTAGGATGTTTTTAAGATTTTGGGGTGCTTCTAAGATTTCAGGACATTGCTAATATTTCAGTAAGTTTCTAGGATTTAGGACGTT
>NW_024624252.1:0-3010 GCF_008729295.1 Plectropomus leopardus
ACTATAATTACCTGGATGGATAATTATCGGCCCGATAATGGGACTGATGACGTCATACGGATAATTCTGATAATACAGTTTTTGGACGATAAATAGAACCGATAATAACAAGCATAAATTGCTTTAATTTGTCCCGTGTTGCCATGGTTTCCGTCAATCTGTGTTTTCACTGTAGTGTACGGGACACTGTTATGGATGTTATGCAATAAAACAACATTTCCATGTCCAAAAACAAACGAACGAGACGATCTGAGGTCCCAGGGTGACGGAGGAGAGGACTGCTAACGTGCCAACTTTATCGCTATTTTCGGAGCCTCTCTGCGGCGATGTTTTAAAAAACGCAGCAGGAGAAACATTTAGGGACTTATTTAGATCATCAGTGAACAAGGAGGACATATACTGTCCGGGGCGGCTCTTGGTATAGGCGTCCTCTCTCATTCTCCTCGGGTGTCTCCGCCAGTTTCTCCGAATGTCCACTCCGTGTGTGTGTGTGTGTGTGACGGGGACATGAGGAGAGGACATGAGGAGAGGACATGCTGGACGCGGTTGGAGTTGAGGTGTAGTGAGTTTCCAGCTCTGTAAATGTGCAGAGATCACAGCAGAGCCGTGACTTAGGGACGGTTCTGTAGCTGCTGCTTCCTGACAGTTTGGGAATCTTCTTCTCTGTATTTCCTCCAGAACTCAAACACAATATTATTTTCAGCTTTATTTTTGTACAAGTCAAGTTGACAAAGAAGAGAAGAGGGAAAAAAATATATTTATAAAAATGAAATTGATTTTGCTCTTGAAAATGACTTTCTTTTACAAAAATGTGATTTTCAGTTTTTTGTCTGAAATGTTTTTTAATGAAAATGCAAAAATTAAATTCATCTGTTCTCACCACATCTGAGCCTGTCAGACCCTCAGGTCAATGAAAAACAAACAAAAAGAAATTATCGGTTATCGGTGTCTTATCGGCCACGAGAAGATGGAAATTAACGGTTTCATCAATTATTTAGTAATATTTCTAAGTTAGGGCTCAACTTGTACGACAAAAAGGGTCAACTGAGAGTAAATTTCGAGTTGTTTTTCATTGTAAACTGATTAAGGGGTTTCCAGTTGTGTCTTAATGTTGCTGTGAACTAAATCTTAATTTTGGTGGTTAGCAGTTTCTCCCTGAATCCAGTTTTTGTGGAAAACTAGTCTTAACAAATCACTGAAGATGAAACGATAACGTGACTGTCTGTCCTTCAGATTCGGCACTCTGACGCTGGACGGAGGTCTGCGAGGTTAAGAGTTTCAGACTTTGAGGGACTTGGACAGGATCGTAGACTCGCTGCGTTGTCTTCTGAAGCTCCTGCAGATTTGTACATATTCTGTGTGTTTATCTTGTAAATAATGTGACTGTAAGATGAAGCTTTTTTACCTGATGGTCCGTGAAGGAACTCTGCAAGCTGCAAGAAACTCTATACAACAAAAATCCCTTAAAACACACTTTTATAAATATACCCCTGAAATCACAGCGGATGAAATTTGGTAGCCTAAAAAACACTTTAATTTTTTTCCAAACAGATTAAAAATGTTGGAAAACACTTTGATTTAGGTGAATGTATTTGTTGTGTTTTCATGGGTTATTTAAGGATTAATTAAGGGCATTTTAAGGAATTAAATAGTGTGTCATAATGAGTGGATTGTAATAAATTAAGGTGCTCCTAATGGACTTTCTCCAAGAGGGGAAAACCCCTTAAAATAAAAGAGGTACTGTATATAAACTTTAATATGGACCTAAAAAGGACCTTAGCATTACATTAAAAGGGCTAAAACTCCCTTAAAATGAATCCTAAAATATCAAAAAGCCCTGAAATTTCACTGTAGTTGAAAAGTTTTGAAATAAGGGATGTCTGTTTTGTTATTTTGCCTATTTGACGAAGTTTTAACTCCTCTAAATGTGCTTCATCTGTGCAGAAAGTCCATTAAAAAATACCTTAATTATTACAAACTATAAATACTCCCTTAGAGTCTAAAATACTATAATTGCTTCCCTTAACATGGGTCGCAATGAAAATGTTGAGGATGTTTAAAATGCTGATTAAATTTGCAGTTTTATTTATTGTCAGTAATCAATCAGCTTGTAATCTTATCAATGAGTTGCTGGTTATTCAGTTGTAACATGTAGAAAATACCTCCTCACCTTCATCAGTCCATCATCGTCATCTTTTACTCTTTAGAATATGTTAATGTTTTATTTTGTTTTGTCAATAATCAGCATTTAAAATGCTCAATGAGTATTAAAAACAGAAACTGTAAATAAATAAAGATATTATCAGAGATGGCGCTGTGTGAATGTTTTTTTTATGTTGAAATCACTTAATGCTTAAAATAAATTATAATGAATATATTAGCAGATACACTTTTGACTAAACTGTAAAATAAAGATATTTAATAAATCGAAAATATTAGATATTGTATAGATATTATGAGAAACTAAGCTGTAATTTTAAGAGAACAAAATTGTGATTTTGTGAAATTTGGACCAACTGTATCAAAATAAAAATTTAAAAGGGAATTGCTTTAAAATATTAAACACTGACTTTACTAAGTAAATGTTTCGTCACTTTCTGCCTATATATTTCAAAATTTACTTTGACTTATTTGTTTAGATTTTTTTCTTTTCCATGTTTTACAAAAAGACTGAATTATTTGTATTAATTCTAATCTTAAAATATTAAAATTTTAAAAAATTGTTAATTTTCTTACGATATACATTGATTTCCTCTTAAAAATTCATGCTTTGAACTCTCCATCTGAAAATTCTGACTTATTTCATCTGGGCTATATTTTTTTTTAATTTTCTTGGCAGAAATTAACTTCCATACCTGTGATGTTTAATTGCGTTTTGTGGTTATAATATGACTTAAAATCACATATTTGAAAGCTCACAGACTCAGGGTGAGTTTGTTGTCTTTCCTCCCTCCCATCAGCACCATTGTTGGTTTCCCGTAGCAACCGGCCTGTTGGAAAATCACCGTCT
>NW_024624253.1:0-1937 GCF_008729295.1 Plectropomus leopardus
TTATTTGATTTATTTATTTATCTATTTACCTTTTCTTTAATCATTTGCTGCAGGACCATGTACACAGCTCTGCTCCACTGGCAATGGGAAAGCAGTCTATAGCCTTATTTTTAGTGGGTTTCTCATGTTTAAAAAAGCTGCAGGCACACACTGATTTCAGTTAAAAATGGGTATAAGCTGCTTGCGCAGACATGCAATACAGCTGTACTTTTGGGAGAATTTTTCGGGTGTGCTCACCGTCAGTCTGACCTCCAAAAAAAGTGACAATTTGTGTCCAACCCGTCTGATCGGCGACTTCTTTTAGTCTCCGTTCCTCTAGAATTCAGCCAGTTACTGTGAGCACAGTTTTGTTTTTTAGTGACGGAAATGACGGCCAAAACTCTGAAAAACAGGATCCATGGTGTGACAAACCTCCCGAAATCTCCCTCTTTTACTCAGAAAGTAATCTGATTACATGTGATTCATAATTGAACAGGCCCTGAATGTGTTTCTGTGCCTTCAGCTCCTCTGTGGCGGCACAATAGAAACAGCTTGTGAATAGAAATACATTTAAACCCCTCATTATGGACGTCAACTGTCTGGGTTCTGGCCCAAGGCTGCTGTGTGTGTGTGCGTGTGTGTGTCTGTGTGCGTTTGTGTTTGTGTCTGTGTCTGTGTCTGTGTGTGTGTGTGTGTGTGTGTGTGTGTGTGTGTGTGTGCTACATTACCCACTTTTGTGTGCAAATCTTCTCACGTGTAAGTGTGTGTCAGAGATAGGTGTTAGGTGTGTGTTCACGTCCGTTTGGCTTCACCTTTGCATGCGTGCATGTGTTTGCGTGCGTGCGTGCGTGCGTGCGTGTGTTTGTGTGTGTGTGTGTGTGTGTGTGTGTGTGTGTGTGTGTGTGTGTGTGTGTGTCCAAGGCTGGCATTCGTCACAGCGGCCGCTCTCTGTTCCCAGACTCTGAATGTATTCATGAGTTAGCTGTTGACTCAGGTAGTTAGTTCACCTGTCCACACACACACACACACACACACACACACACACACACACACACACACACACACAGACACAGGCACATGTACAGCACACACACGCATACACACACACCCTGCTGTGTCTTTGTCCAGACATTTAACAAAAACCTGCCAAATTTCCCTCCTCAGCCCTCAGCAGAAAACCTGTCTCCTATCCCTCCATCTCCCTTGTCCCTTTGTAAAGTTAAACTCCCATGATGCTTAGCAAACAGGGAGCTTTGAAGTCAGCTGAGATAGAGGGGCGGGCGGGTGGGGGGGGATTTCCTGACGTCTGGTTTTGTCCAGATCTGCGAGTCAAAGTGAACAGACGGCAGTTTTCCTGGCGGCGGGAGGAGGGAGCGTTTGGAAGGTGAAGCCTCTGTTTTCTCCGCCAGGATTCTTGTCATTGATGTAACATTCAATCTGACTCATTCAGCTCCGACTGCAGCAAAATCACGCCGATGGCCGCACAGCCGCACGCCGTACTTTACCCAAAAAACACCCACAACCACACTGATACCACCACTAACACAATAACACACACCACCAATGACCTGATCCTACTAATGAGCCCTGAGTGTGTACGAAAGTCTGATTTATCTTCTTCCTCAGCGACACACCGCTCCATTATTCTCCTAAAACAGCAGTGGAGTAAAAGTACAGTGAAAAACATTCAAACACAATTTTAGATACTTTACTTTAACTGTTGAAACACAGACAAAGAAGGCATTTTTGCTTCACACATGCAGACTGCTGCTTCTCTTTATGTGTTATATTTTCCTTCATTTTTATGCATTTTTAGCTTCATTTTTTATTTGTATTGTCAGTAGGTTGCATGTATTTATTTTATTTTCCATCTTATGTGATGTATTCAGTTTTTATCCTTACTTTTCTTACTTTTACTGGTATTTTCAAGTGGGTTTTATCCATGTGAAGAGGCATTC
>NW_024624254.1:0-2309 GCF_008729295.1 Plectropomus leopardus
TTTAGCTTTGTAAAACCAAAACTGTAGAAAAATACTGAAGTGGAAACTCTTCCATTTAGCACAAATTAAGCTTGCACATTTGAGTGTATATTTGGGCTGACAAGCAATTCTTTTTTTTACATCACAATTACTTTCACCATTTTTCCCCAATGCCTAAAAAATTTCCGACATGCCTTCTACTTTTTGCACCAACCCCTCCCTTCTCATAAATAATAAACAGTTTCTAATAGAGCCCAACCGATTTATCGGTCAACCGATGTTATCGGCCAATATGAGCCTTTCACAGACATATCGGAGCATATCGGCATCGGCGTATATTTTTTCTGATATGTGCCGATGAGAAAACTTTTTTTATAGATCATATAATGCAGAAAACTGAGTGAGTGACTGACACTGAACAGTACTGATGTTTATTTAGCTATTTATTTTATTGTATTTATTTTTATTTAAATGGTCAGCGAAGACCACACAGCACTGATGTGTATTTTATTTTTATTTAATATTTTTTTGTGTGTGTAATGTTCGATAAGTAAACTGTTGTATAAAAGTTGTTTGTTTAAGAAAGCAGCCTTCTGAGCACTTTTGCAAAGTCACATCAGTGCAAAATCTGAGCACAGTCCACATGGCAATTAACTATTTTCATTCCAGCTGAAAAATTTAATATATAGGTCGCAATATCAGTAATAGGTTAATTTTTCCACTATCAGATCGGTATCGGTCTCAAAAATCCCATATCGGTCGGGCTCTAGTCTCTAAGTTATATGTAAATATTTAGTTCTAATCCTGTTCATAATTAATGTTTTTTTTTAAATTATACAAAAAAATCTTTGATAGAGAATGTATGGTCTCTAAAAGTTGCCTAAAAGTCCTGGATATTATTGATAAAAATGCATATGAACCCTGTCAAGTATGAAAATGAGATCCAGAGAGTTCATACAGGAAATCTTAATTAGAAAAATCCTCCACAAAATACTTTTGCTTGTGTTTAAGACGAATCAAATCGGGTTCATCCAGCTCACACTCGACGTTAATTCCCGAGTGGAAGCCGTGCTCTGCTCTCCGATGACCTCCCAGCGGCGGCGGGTTATTACTCTGAGTGGCGTCTCACTCGCTATCACAACAAGATCTCTCTAATCATCCTCTCCACTTGTGCCTGGCTAATAACGGATCGTCGTCTCGGCCTTTTCTGCTTGTTTCCAGCTTGTTTTCTCATCAGAGTTAATGATGTTATTTGGAGGTCGGCGGCATGTTTCGGCCTCCAGAAGGAAACAGCAGATCGTCTCTGCTCAGATCGATAACTGTGAAAGCCTCCCTCTCTCCGTCTCCTGCTCACTCAGCCTCTCCTCTAACGGCTCACGGTGACCAAACAACCCTAACCCTAACCCTAACAACCACCGTCATTACAAAAAGCACCACGTATTTATTCATTATTCGCATCCGTGAAATCGTCTCTCCTTTTCCTCGCAGCCTCTTTTTCACCTTTTCTTTCTCTTCTTTCACTCCGCTGTATCACCCTCATCCCTCATCCAATCTACCATCTCATCTCCTGTTTTCCTTTGTTCTCCGTGTTTACACGCACAGATTCACAGATAAAGCTAATCGAGATCGTTCTCGTCATAATCGCATAAAAAATGAGAAAAAATAGAGCCGAGATCTTAATGCAACATCTGTTACGTAGCTCTATGCAACATAAATAAGCTGGAACAGGGCTGAGCCGAGGGGCAGAGTTTGCATGTTCTCCTCCTGTTCCCCTTATGTTCTCCTCCTGTTCTCCTCCTGTTCTCCTCATGTTCTCCTCCTGTTCCCCTTATGTTCTCCTCCTGTTCTCCTCCTGTTCTTCTCCTGTTCTTCTCCTGTTCCCCTTATGTTCTCCTCATGTTCTCCTCATGTTCTCCTCATGTTCTCCTCCTGTTCTCCTCATGTTCTCCTCCTGTTCTCCTCATGTTCTCCTCATGTTCTCCTCCTGTTCTCCTCATGTTCTCCTCCTGTTCTCCTCATGTTCTCCTCATGTTCTCCTCATGTTTCGTTATATGGTTCTCTGCAGGTTCTCCAGCTTCCTCTCAGAACCCAAAGACATGCAGCTTAAAGTGACTCAAAACGTGTGAAAAAGCAAGTTTCCATCACAGATTTGTGCAAAACTTTTTTTTTTTGGGGGGGGGTATATTCTTTCTCTGTAGGAATGATACATAAATTTACAGTAAAATGATAACAGTAATACTACTTTTACTGATACTACTACTGCTACTACTGCTACTTCTAATAATAATAATAATGATAATGATAATGATAATGATAATGATAATGATAAT
>NW_024624255.1:0-1849 GCF_008729295.1 Plectropomus leopardus
TATATACTGCATGTTGTGGATAGTCTTCCCTTATTTTGAGGTCTCCGGGTTGCTTTTATACCTTTGGTGGTGACCTTTGACCTGTGCGTCCTCAGGAGCGGTGGGACTGGCGGCGCAGCTGCTGCTGGAGGACTGGGATCTGTGTGCGTCTGTGAGGAGAACCACTGATGTTCTGATGCTGCTCACCATGTTCCTCTGGTTCTCCGGCCTCGTCTACTACCTGCTCCGCTACGTCCGACAGAACCGCCGGCTCGCCCGCCGACACCTGGACTACATCAAGGCCGTGCAGGGACGCCAGCCGGACGTACCGCGGGTCACATGTTCCTCCGAAGGAGCAGGATGCAAGAAGTGAGGAGACGTGACGACGAGGACACCGAGCGTCTCCTGAAGGACGTGCAGGCGAGGACACCGAAATATTACAACTTTTTCCCCATTATGTGAATTTTCGAGACTCTTTTTTAAAAAAAAAATACGCCTTTGCTCCCTAAACATCACTAGACTCTTCCCGTCTTTGAATATAAAACTTTTTCTCTTAAATGTTTTAACCTTAGTAGTCTCCCTTTTCCCCTGAAATATTACAATTACTTTTTTGAAATATTTTTTCTAAAATATTACAATTATCTACTCTCAAATGTAACTTTACCCGACTTTTTTTCTTGAAATATTATTTTTTTCCTCAAATATTACAGAGAATATGACTGAAATATTTAATTGAACTTGTGTATGTTGTTATTTCGGGTCATTTGTTCTTCCTGTGTGTCGGCATTGTTGTCATATTAAATGAAGCTGACTGCAGTAAAATGTCGTATATTCTTCAAAGGGAAATTATGAATGAGTATTTTGTGTGTGTGTGTGTGTGTGTGTGTGTGTGTGAGAGAGAGAGAAATTGTTCAATTATTGATCAGTGGTTCAAAATGTTTTATGTTTTTTAATGAACTAGTGTCGCTGGGCGAAATAAGATAACGTCACTTTTAAAATGATTGAATCTTTATACTTCATGTTGCTACGCTGACATTAATGCCCACCTTACGTTCTACGCAAACAGAACAGACAAAATCAAAATAGGAAAAATGGTTTTCATGTAATATTTTTGACTAATTAAGTAAAGATTAATTAAAGAAAACATCACTTCCACCCTAAGTGTCTGTATACGATTTTTTTTCGTTCATTTCTTTTGTACTTTTAGTGTTATTTCCTTTTTTGCTTTTTTTTTATTTATTATTTTTTAATTGAAAAGATTTCATTTACAAATGTTCTGGCAAAGAAACACAAAGTGAACAACTTTTTAATAAGGCACCGAAATACAATAAATCATAGAATTCAAATTAAAAAAAATAAATAAATAAAAATAAAAGATAAATAAATTAAAATAAAACAAAAAAGAGGAATAACATGAGATTTAAAGTAAATAAACGAAATATAAAAGGTAGGACGTCTACAACAGTCCACCAGAGTCATCATATATTTTCAGTTCGTAGTTTACTCTGAGAAACTTTGCATGTTTTCCTTTTGTTTATTTTAAGGTGATCATCCACAAGATTCCTGCACATACATGAATGTGTAATTTAATGAATGATTGTTCATTATGAAGTCACTTTTGCTGTCCTTTATGTTTACACCAAATACAGTGTTATCTCTCGTCAGCGGGTCTTGTGGGGAGATTTCGGTCGATAACAGTCCTGTAGATCAAAAAGTACAAACAGTGTAAAAACAGATGGCCGGCTGCTTCGATTTCAGTTTCACAAAAGCTGCAGTTGTTACGCTCGATATTAAATCTCTTCCTCAACATTTCATTTAATGGATAAATATCGATGTTGCTCCCAGACTCTGTGCAAAAGTTATTTTCGAT
>NW_024624256.1:0-1284 GCF_008729295.1 Plectropomus leopardus
CTGTATTTAAAAATAGGGCTACACCAGTCCGTTCTCTTTGTGAACTTTTCAAATACATTCCCTCTGTTAGTGCTTTTGGCATACAAGCATCCACCTGGATCATGGCAGGATGATGTGAGATGAGAACACAGCCGGACAGAGCCAGTGGTATTGTTCTTATACATCAGTAAACAGCCACACAGCACCTGGCACATCCGCATACACCATGTGCGGCTGGCATCACTTGAGAATATGGCCAGACGGACTCTTTTTTCTTTAACAGTTTTTACAAGCAAGAAATTTGAGGATTTAAAGTTTTTTGGGTTTTTTTTCTATTGTGATAAGAATATTAAAACAAAGATGTTATTATTTTTTTTAAAAAAAGGAATCAAATTTCATATAATGGTCATCATTGAATTATGCCTTTTCAGAGCCAATATTTGCATAAAATGAAGCAAATAATTTAAAAATAGCTTTGCTGGTCCAATGTTTTCTTTGTAAAACATCAGAGCCAGTCAGACATACTCAGGGGGCAACTGAGGGACTGAGTGGATTAGCTGTGGGCAGATGTACAATGAAAATCAGATTTTAACCGGTGTAAATAGTTAAGGATTCTGTATAGTTGCAGTGATTTGACAAAATTGGAAGGTCTCCCAGAATTCACAGGAATCAACTGAATTTGCATTAACTGTTATGGTTGCAACATTATGAAATCCAATTTATGTGTGTCCATCTATATTCATAGGAATCCATTTTATTTGTTGCTCCACATTATAGAAAAGAGGTCCACACTTGAGTTGTATAAAGTGACATGGGTCCACTGTTGGCTGGTATATAATGACACAAGTTCCATCTTAGATATATAGTAATGTGACATTCACATTTTAACATGGATATATGACAAAGAAATAAGAAAAAGAAGTTGGATGCATTATTTTTCAAAGAAAATAATCTAACAAAACTGTAATAATACATTTTTTTTAATAAATTGGAAATAGAAATGTCATTTTAGTTTTTTCATACATTGCTTTTTGAGTTGTGCATCTGAAAAAGTTTTTCAGTTGTTGTTTAGCATGTGGTCCTTTTTACCTTGTGTTGAAAACACATTGACAACCCATCATGATATAAATGAGTAGAGCAACAGAAACACTTAAGTACTGTTTCTCTCTTCTTGTCAGTAACCAACAGTCTTTAATGGTATTTATAATATCTGAGGTTTTGTGAGTCATCAGTTTGTCTCAGATACAGGGATAAGTCAGTTAGAGGAATGATTAACATCCGAAACCCTCTGTTCAACTGCTGAGA
>NW_024624257.1:0-1805 GCF_008729295.1 Plectropomus leopardus
GAGCTTGTTCATAAAAAAAGAGACAGTGAAGGATCCCACACACCCTCCAACAGAGGTCCAGGCTAAGACCCTAATGTCCTATCCTAATCCGAGAAATGTCCAAAAACCCTAAAAACATCCAAAAATTGAAAAAAAAACATCCTAAAATCCTAGAAACATACTAAAATCTGTGAAATAAGTCTGATAAAAATCCTCGTAACATCCTAAAATCCTAAAAAAAAAAAAAAAAGTCCAAAAATCCTAACAAAATCTTTCAAATCCTAGAAACATCCTATAATTCCAGAAACATCCTAATTCTAAAAATGTCAAAATCCCAAAACCCTAGAAAGGTCTCAAAATCCTAAAAGTGTCCTAAAATCCTAAAGATATCCTTAAACTCTAGAAATGTCCTTAAATCTTAGAAATGTCCTTAAATCCTAGAAACATAAAATCCTAAAAACTGCTGTGACTGGCCCCTGGCCCTCTATCTTTTTTGCAAATGTGGCCCCCAGCAAAACCAGTTGAGTTACTGCGTCCTCTGCAGAGTTTTCGCTCTCTCGCTCTGTCTCTCCAGTCTCTCCAGTGTCTCTGTCTCTCTCCTCTCGGCCATCCAGCCTGGCTCGTCCCTGCCTGGAGGACCCTTAAGCCCAGGTGAAGAGCACATTGTTTCCACCTGTCTGTCCTCCCACACACACTGACAGCACGGCGACCCGGGCAGCAGTTTGTTTACTCTGATAGAGCTCTGTTATTCGGCTCATTGTTCTCAGCTCCTCTCTTTCCTCTCACTATCAGACTCGACACAGCCATGACAATGACGGTTGTGTAAGAGTTCATGTGCAAATTAATGCTCGTTTCCAAAGCAGAAAGGTCTTTCAGTGTGTGTGTGTGTGTGTGTGTGTGTGTGTGTGTGTGTGAGAGAGAGAGAGGCAGAAAGGATTTTTATGGAGCCGTTGTTGTTTGTCAAAGAGTGTGACATTAACGTGTCGTTCTTACACTCGAGCGATGTGAGTGTTTGAAGGTCAATGTGGATATTTTTGGATTCAAGATATGTACCACAAATATTCAATTTTGTGCAAACGATAGTGCGAAGGAAATCTCCACGGTTTCACAGACAAATTGATATTATTGTTGAGGTTGAAATGCTCGTTTGACTAAAAAGGAAAAAATGACTGTAAAGATGGATGAAGCTGTAATATTACTGTATAATTATGTATAAGACGCTCAAAGGGCACATGCATCCTCCAAGGCTCCACAATCCTCCTATTTTAATTACAGAAAAACATTTAAATCTGTTTTTATCTGCATCTGGATCTGGAGCTGCATCGAAATACACACAGTCACACACAGTCATGCTCAATTTTGGAGAACAACAAAATCCTTGAAATGAGGGTGCATTGTTTAAGAATGGATCGTGCAAAATGGAGTCAGTCAGATTTGTGGCTGTTGAAATGTCTCGGGGTTCGTCTGTGCCAGCCGAAATAACATCAGATTTACAGGATAACGTTACATCGATTTTTCCTGCAGTAATGTGAAATATGTCATGCATATAAGACATTGGCGTTCATCAATTGGAAAATAAATACGGATGACAAATACATGGAATTTACCGAGAAACAGGCAAAAACATAATTGTTAAAAAATATTTGTATTATTCAAAACATCAAAAAATCTTAATTTCCTCTAAATGGCCAATAAATGGTCACATAACTGTGTGATCCACATCAAAAACAAAGTTCTCCATCAGTCCATGGTCCAACTTTGCATCAAATGGATGCAAACGAATCAAATCTGATCAAACCAATCTTGAATAAACTTAACAATTAGAC
>NW_024624258.1:0-1385 GCF_008729295.1 Plectropomus leopardus
AAGACGTCATCAGGTGGAAAATAGTAAAACAGACAAATTTCAAGGCAAAGCCCAGAATGACACCCAGAAATAATACAATGCAATGTTTTTATGCTTAAATGGCTGTGGGATCAAAAATTGCAGTTTGAATGGGTTTCGATTGTTTGTTTGTTTTGCAAGTAATGGTATGGATTTAACCATTTTGTTTACACAGTGTATTTTAGACTTATTGTTTGGAGCTGAACTGGAAATACCAGTATTATATACACATACATAATCTTCCAAAAGTGCAACCAAAATGCAGCCAAAATTATCAAAACATGAGGAATGAAAAGCGCATTACATGCACCGAGCAGTCCCTAAGGGGTTGACAATAACCAAGCAGACACGGCGGTCTGAAACACAAGCACCAACCAACAACGCCATTTCTGAAACCGCAGCTATCCAGCATCTGTAACAGCTTTTACCGAGACAAATAATTAATATGAAACAACTTACCGACGGTGTTTTCATCCTGTGGCTGTTAGCTTGAATCAAATCCAGCAAAAATGACACCAAGTCTACTGGAGCCCGTGTGAAATGTCCACAATGTCCAATTTTTAAACCCGAAAACTCCCAAATATTCCCAAAACTGTCCATGGCGATGTCCTTTAGCGCACTTCAAAGCGTCCGACTTGAACTTATTCCGTCATGTTAGCTATCACAAGGCTAACTTTAGCTAGCTTACCTGCTACATAAAATACATCCAACCGCTCTTCAAGTTCAACAGACACGGTCCGGACCGACGTCGGTGATGATAATTTTGCCTCCGTTTGATTTTAAATGGACTTTAGACTTTATTTTTTGGTGTTTTACCCAGTAGTAGTAGCGAAGCAAGCAGATAAAACCAGAATCAGCTGCCACCTTTGGATTTGAAAACTTCCGTTGGTCGCGTCATCACGTTACAAAGGGGCGGGGCCTGTTTAAGGGGGCACCACCGCGCTGGAATCAACGGCGACAGTTAAGGAAGCTCTTCACTGAAGACAACGCTGATATTTTATTTTATTTTTATTTAACTTTATTATTTTTTTGCAATCAAGACACAAATTTTTAAAGATATTTAACTAAACAACAAATATGGTCTTCAGTCAGACTTTGAGAAAATGCATAAGGTGTTCCTCCCACATGATATGTTCCTTGACCGTTGAAAATTTAAAATTCAATGATAATGTCTTGTTTTTACAGTCTCTGGCTTTTATAACTGGTATAATTTTGGCGAGTTTAAAAATTTTGGTGGAGCCGCAGGTTTGGAAAGCATGTTATCTCAGAAAAATACCCAAAACATTTTAAAAGAAAAAAAAATCCTTAAAAATTGTGATGGAAATAAAATCGCTATTTTTTTAAATCACAAAAAAGAAAAAAAAACT
>NW_024624259.1:0-1662 GCF_008729295.1 Plectropomus leopardus
CCAGCTGCTGACAGGAAGGAAGTCCATCTGCATCCTGCAGGACGCAACATGTGACAGGACACGTCACCTGGAGGACTGTCCAACCTCAGAGGACGTGTCCAAACTGCAGAGGACATGTCCAAACCTCAGACATGTACAGTCAGTCCCACAGCTCTGCAGAATAATCTGAGTGTCAGAGATCCAGTCGACGATCAAGACGTCACAAACACTCGACTCTGAAACACGTCAATATGAAACAGGACGAGTCTCAGGAGGAGTCTCAGTCCGAGTCTCAGTCCAAGTCTCAGTCCGAGTCCCAGGACGGGTCTCAAAAAGGTTCCTGAGGATCCTCAGAAACTGTGAAATGAGGCAGTAATCCATCTCCATTAACTGGCATTAAATTGTCTTAAAAGTGTTTTTCAGAAGTCTTAAAATGTTCGGAGACGACGGGGTTAAACTTTTATCTTTATCTTTTGTCTTTGTTTCAGAAGGTGCATCTTAAAATCTCCAAAATAAGACGTGACGTTCATGTGGTGCCCAGTAACGTCATCATTTCCTGAAAGTGAAGTAAAACCCAGTGATGATGCTGATTTTTTAACATTTCCACCAATAATTTCATGTTTAATTACACTGCTGATTTTTAATTTATTACAAGTTTTATTACATTTTAGGTGTACTTACATTTTCAGGAAATGATTACATTCAAACACAATGAGCAACAAATGTTCCGTAATCTGCAAAAAAAGAATTAGTAAAAGGTGAAGAAAATGATCTGAAAATGATCTTGGGAGAATTATTAGGTATTAACAAAAAAATACAGGAGAAATGTCCAGAAATCTACGTTTATAAATCTTTTAATATGTTAAACGGAAAAAATATGTTTTTTTCAGTACTTGCTTGAGGTCATTTTCTTGTCTTTTTGTTTGTTTGTTTATAGTTTTTGATCTTATTTTCAGGTCATTTTCTTGTCTTTTTTTCTTGTTTCTTGTTGATTTTTGGACGATTTCTCGACTGGCTGTTTTTGGAAGAAGCAGAGGTGGTTTGTTTGGGTTTGAAAGGGTTAAAGAAGTGATGATCCGAGGAGAACAGAGAGGAAGAAGATAAAGAGGGAAGAGACGGAGGACTGTTTCCTGACACAAAACATGAAGACAACGCTGAAACAACGCTGAAACAACGCTGAAACAACACTGAGACAACGCTGAAACAACGCTGAAACAACGCTGAAACAACACTGAGACAACGCTGAAACAACGCTGAAACAACGCTGCGCTGACTGTTTCCTGCTCTCTGTGTTTCAGAGTGTCCTCAGGGGCCAAACGGGCCCTGCAGCAGCCGGGGCCTCTGCTCTGACGGACTGGGAGGCAACGGGACCTGCAGCTGTCAGGTGACTCCTCACTCCTCCTCCTTTTCCACCTCACACCTCCTCCTCCTCCTGTTCCTCCGCCTGTTCCTCCTCCTCCTCCATCTCCTCCTGTTCCTCCTCCTCCTCACACCTCCTCCTCCTCCTGTTCCTCCGCCTGTTCCTCCTCCTCCTCCATCTCCTCCTGTTCCTCCTCCTCCTCACACCTCCTCCTCCTCCTGTTCCTCCTCCTGTTAACAGTTAAAGAGGTTCTGATGGTCATTAAAGAGGTTCTGACGGTCATTAAAGAGGTTCTAATGGTCTTTATAGAGGTTCTAATGGTC
>NW_024624260.1:0-1628 GCF_008729295.1 Plectropomus leopardus
AACACTTTTTATATCGGATCATCAGCTACTTAATGGTGATAATAATTTGATATTGAGATAAATAAGACAACGCTGCCTCTCTGTGTTTTAATGAAGAACTGCACTTTTAAACAGCCGCAGATTCAAATGAATTTCAGGTGTCCTGTATTGATAAAGTGGCAGCTTATCGGAGAAGCTGATCAAATGATTAAGAAGATGAAGAGGTGTTCATTTTACAGAAAACATCAGGTTTTATGTTGAGCTCGTGCGAACTCACAAGATTTCTGAGGTTTGATCCATTAATATTAGGGATGCACTTATGACGTCATACCGGTTATTTCGATATTAGCATTTTTGGCCGATAAATACAACCGATAATAATAAGCATGAATTGCTTTGATTTCGCCCGTTTTGCCCATGGTGTCACTCCTCCAGTATCCTACTACACACACCGGTGTCTCTGCCGCTGTCTCCGCCGCTGTCTCTGCCGCTGTCTCCAAATGTCCAAACAGAATATTTTTTTTCAGCATTATTTTTGTACAATTCAAGTTGACATAAGAAGACGGGAAAAAAACTAAAAATGAAATTGATTTTGCGCTTTAAAAATGACTTTTTTTTTTTCTTTTTTTTTTTTACAAAAATGTGACTTCCCAGCATTTTGTCTTTTTTGTCTATTTTTTTTAATGAAAATGCACAAATTTAATTAATCTGTACTCACCACATCTCAGACTTTCATACCCTCAGGTAATATAAAACAAATAAAAAGAAATTATCGGTTATCTGCATCTTATCCGCCACGAGAAGCTGGAAATTATCGGTTTATCCATATCGGTTGAAATAATCATTATCGTGCATCACTAATAAATGTGAACTATTCATGTTGTAATATACGTATTCTTTTATTACTAAATTGCAAAATGTTCATTAATGTTCTATTAATGTCTTTTTTTCCACCACATGACCTGGTTATCATTAAAACTTAAAAAACTTAACAGTTAAAAAGGGGAATCATCCAGTTTGTTTTACACGTTTATTTCACTTTTGTTTAAATACATTATTACATATGAACACACAGTTTTTAAAGGGTCAGTTCACGGAGTCCGTTAGTCTTTAGAGCGTGATTGTTGCTGCAGGACGTCAGCTGCTGGCTGGACACGTGAAACGCAGCGTTCACATTTCACCCAGGGGGTCGTACAAAGTTTAAAATTCATTCATACAGATTCAAAACTTCACTTTATTTACAGTTTTTAATGTTCACATGTTGATGTTAAATAGCAGACGGGAGCTGCCTCTGTTGTTCTGTGCAGCAGCTTCGACAGGAAAGATCCTCCTGCTGTTCTTCTTTGTCGGGATGGACGTCGAGCTCAGTCGGAGCCTTCCTGGTTCTCCAGGATCGGATCTGAGAATTTAAAAAAAAAAAATAGTTGTAAAACTTCACTCAGCTGATTTCTGATGAATGTAGAAAATAACATCAGTAGTGCTGAATATTTTTAAATAATATTATTATAATAGGCTCTTTAAACAAACAAAACACCTACCTTTTTAGCTTGGCTCTTAATTGAACTTTATTTGTTTGTTTATTACTTATATATTTTAGTCTTTTTTACAGTTTTACTACTTTCTTTATCATTTTATTATTTTTACATATT
>NW_024624261.1:0-1891 GCF_008729295.1 Plectropomus leopardus
GTATGACAATTTTTCCATGTATTTCGACAGCATACTCTACAAACCCCAATTCCAGTGAAGTTGGGATGTTGTGTAAAACACAAATAAAAACAGAATCACCACTTTGTGAACAAGTGCATGAGCAAATAGTCCAACAGTTTAAGAACAATGTTTTCTCAATGTACAATTGCAAAGAATTTAGGGGTTTTATCATTTACAGTCGATAATATCATCAAAAGATTCCGAGAATCTGGAGAAATCTCTGCACTTAAGCAGCAAGGCCAAAAACCTTAACTGAATGCCCGTGACCTTCGATCCCTCAGGTGGCACTGCATTAAAAACCATCATCATTCTGTAAAGGATATTCTCACGTGGGCTCAGGAACACTTTGGAAAACCACTGTTAGTTAACACAGTTGGTCACGGGTTAAAACTCTACCATGCAAAGCGAAAGCCATATATCAGCAACACCCAGAAACGCCGACGGCTTCTCTTGGCCCGCGCTCATCTGAGATGGACTGACCCAAAATGGAAAAGTGTGCTGTGGTCTAATCAGTCCAAATTTCAAGTTGTCTTTGGAAATCATGGACGTTGTTTCCTATGGGCCAAAGCGGAAAAGAACCATCCAGACTGGGATCAGAGCAAAGTTCAAAAGCCAGCATCTGTGATGGTATGGGGGTGTGTTAGTGCCCATGGCATGGGTAACTTGCACATCTGTGAAGGCACCATTAATGCTGAAAGGCACATACAGGTTTTGGAGCAACATATGCTGCCATCCATGCAATGTCTTTTTCATCCCTGCTTATTTCAGCAAGACAATGCCAAGCCACATTCTGCACGTGTTACAACAGCGTGGCTTCGTAGTAAAAGAGTGCGGGTACTAGACTGGCCTGCCTGCAGTCCAGACCTGTCTCCCATTAAAAATGTGTGGAGCATTATGAAGCCCAAAATATGACAATGGAGACCCCGGGCTGTTGAGCAACTGAAGTTGTACATCAAGTAAGAATGGGAAAGAATTCCACCTACAAAGCTTCAACAATTAGTTTCCTCAGTTCCCAAACGCTTATTGAGTGTTGTTAAAAGGCAAGGTGATGTAACACAGTGGTAAACATGCCCCTGTCCCAGCTTTTTTGGGATGTGTTGCAAGCATCAAATTCAAAATGAGTGAATATTTGCAATTAAACAATAAAGTTTATCAGTTTGAACATTAAATATCTTGTCTTTGTAGTGTATTTAATTGTATATAGGTTGAAAAGGATTTGCAAATCATTGTATTCTGTTTTTATTTAAGTTTTACACAACGTCCCCTTCCTTTATTGGAATTGGGGTTTCGTACTATGACTTTCAGTCTTTCCTCTTTTTTTGACAACATCTTTTACCATCAAATTTTTTTCATGTTTTTTGACGACATATACTATGGTTTTTCAAGATTTTTGACGACTTGCTTTTCTATGACTTTTTTCATGATTTCTGACAGCATACTATCCTATGACACTTATGAATTTTGGACGACATACGATATTATTAACTTTTATTCATGATTTTGACGACACTATACAATGACTTGTTCATTTATTCTAGATCTAGACAAGTATTCACCAAAAGAACAAAGCATGCATGTCTTATTGCATGATCCAAACCTTTGTCAAAACTTGTCATTTATAGCACATAGGTTGTTAGCTCAGAGGTTGTTGTTTCTCATAGCGAAGGAGATTTGAAAATAAGCAGTTAGTGAAACGGGGGTAGACTGCCAGCCTACATAAGTCAGCCAATGGCAGGCTTATAGCCTGCCATTGGCTGACTACTGGTGGGTCTGACTACTGGTAAATATAATGTGAGCTGCGTCACAATAATTCTTTACAATTTATGGATGTGCATCCAAGGAACACTGTCAGAAACTAGTTACATTTTCT
>NW_024624262.1:0-2351 GCF_008729295.1 Plectropomus leopardus
TTAAAGAGGCTTACAGTAAGATTATTTATTATTAAAAATCATTTATTAAAGAGGCTTACAGTAAGATTATTTATTATTAAAAATCATTTATTAAAGAGGCTTACAGTAAGATTATTTATTATTAAAAATCATTTATTAAAGAGGCTTACAGTAAGATTATTTATTATTAAAAATCATTTATTTGTTGACGACAGACAACAGAAACGTTTCAAAAATTTGTTTTGATTATTCTAACTGTTTGTGTTTGTGTCTGACAGGAAAATTTTGGAGCAGAGAGACTCAGTTTATGAGAAGATCTCTCAATATCTGCAGCTGAAGAACACCATACAGAGCCTGCAGGTACACACACACACACACAGAAATATCAGCATGTAGAACAAGAAAATAATAAATGAAAAGTTAAAATCAAGACATTTCAAGAGTATGAAGAAATATATTAATAATCTCAAAGTAAAAAATTAGAAATGCACATAAAGATAAACAGTAAATTTCAAACTTTCCTAAATAATTTGTATCTGTCGCAGAGTTTGAACAGAGAATCATTTCCACATCACTTTGAAATCATCAGAAAATAGAAAATAAAGGGCTTCTGTTCAATATTCAAAGGTGGTGTGTTATTGACAAGATGAGTGATGTCACGTGTGTATGTGTGTGTGTACGTGTATGTGTGTGTCATGCGTGCATGCGTGTGTGTCTGTGTGCGTGCATGTTTGTGTGTCGATGTGTGTGTGTGTGTGT
Source organism: Plectropomus leopardus (assembly GCF_008729295.1). NCBI lineage: Eukaryota > Metazoa > Chordata > Actinopteri > Perciformes > Serranidae > Plectropomus > Plectropomus leopardus. The sequence continues at coordinate 739 of NW_024624262.1, forward strand.
GTGTGCGTGCGTGTGCATGTGCGTGCATGTACGCGTGTCTATGTGCGTGCATGTTTGTGTGTGTGTGTGCATGCGTGTATGTGTGTGAGTGCTTGTATGTGTATCTATGTGTGTGCGTGTGTGCATGTGCGTGCATGTATGTGTGTGTGTATGTGTGTGCATCTGCGTGCATGTATGTGTGTGCGTGTGCGCGCATGTGTATGTATGTGTTTGTGTGTGCGCGCACGTGCGTGCATGTGCGTGTGTATGCGAGCTTGTATGTGTATTTGTGTGCGCGCGTGTGTACGCGTGTGCGTGCATGTGTGGGTGTGCGCGCGTGTGTGTGTGCGTGTGTGTGTGCGCGCGCGTGTGTGTGTGTGTGTGTGTGAGTGTGTGTGCGCGCGCGCGCGCGTGTGTGTGTGTGTGTGTGCAGGACTCGGGCTCGAAGCAGCTGAAGACGGACGTGGATCTGGGCTGTAACTTCTTCGTCCAGGCTGAAGTGTAAGCTGCTGATACACAGCTGATCAATAACTCTGATCGATGGATCCTGATCAGTTAGAAACCACATCAGCAGGATCGCAGACAGATCCATACATCACTGACTATTCGATATAAAAATATGGAAATAACAAAAATCTGTGTTTTAATGAGATGTTTTAAATGACGTTACCGAATTTTCTTGAAGTCATACTTTTTTATTTTGGCTCATTTTCAGTAAATTTTCTTGTAACTTTTTACTAATTTCTTGCTAATTTTTGGGGCCATTTCCTGCTAAGCTGCTCATCGTCTCCTCATAAAACATGGAGACAGTTAGCGCAGCTCTCAAAGGGTTAAAGGATTACCCAGAAGCCTCTCTGAACACCGACATTTCTTTCTCAGGGAGGACTCGTCCAGGATCTTCGTGGCGGTCGGTTACGGTTTCTTCGTGGAGATGACTCACGATGAAGCTCTGCGGTTCATCGAGAAGAAGACGAGTCAGCTGACAGCGTCAGTCCATCGCCATCAGACGCTCTTCTTCTGTGGTTTTTATCCTGCAGCGGGTTAACGGCACTGCTTTTAGTTCACGCGTTTGAGTCCTCGGCCAGAGTTAAAAATTTAAGTTTCATGAGTCGGGGCAAAGTTTATTTCTGCGGATAGTTTCAGTGAAAAAAGTGCGTTAGCTCGATGCTATCTGTGTCCATTGTAGTGGGTGGGAGATGCTAACTGTGCTAACGTGGTGTGTTTCAGCTTCTCGGAGCAGCTCACCAAAGACGCCGCCAAGATCAAAGCCAACATCCGCATGGTGCTCGAGGTCAGTCCGCTTCCTGCGGCTCTAATTCATGTTTTCACCCGGAAAAGTTTCTCACCAGCAACTGAAAATGAAAATGGTGTTTAGTAGTTAAATTTTATGATGTGATAAAAAATGAAGTTTAGACAAAGTTAGTTTTGATTTTCTGATATTTCCCTATTATTTTTTGTACTACTTTACTTATATTTACTTCTATTTTTTCACATAATTTGCAGGTAAGTTTCTGATATTTAAAAAAAAATAAATTTCTGATATTTTACTAATAATTGTCAGATTTTTTACAAATAATTGTCAGATAATTCATTATGTACTTTTCAAATAATTTGCCAACAATTTTTGGGATATT
>NW_024624263.1:0-1437 GCF_008729295.1 Plectropomus leopardus
ACAGCTTCACCTGCACAGCTTCACCTGCACAGCATCAGCTGCACAGCCTCTGAAAACACGTGTTTCAGTAACAAAGAGAAAAGGAGCACTCACCCTGCGTCGCTGCTGTTCCCGCAGATTAAGGCATCCTTGGCTCCCTCCACTTTGTAGAAGTTATCTAAACACAAAAAAAGACACAAAGTTTAGCCTCCAGCTTGAGGTTGAAGCACACAAACTGACGCTCCACCCACACAGGTGTTTCCACTCGTTCTGCCGAATCAGACCTGAGGACTGACTGAGGGGGCGTGCAGGAGCTGGACTTGATTGACGCCTCCTCGACTGTTAGTTTGAAACCTCTTGTTGGTTTGAGTTTACTCTTTCATCGTTTTTAGGAGTTAATGTGATATTCAGCATTACTTAGCAGAGGTGCAGTCTGCAGAAAAACACCTGTGTGGGAGTGCAGCGGCTGACAAACTGAGGAAAATTTCATTTAAAAAAGGACAGAAAACCTGGAACTAAATGATATTAAGACATCGTGACCCAGAAGTCACTCTGTATTCTGTGTTGTACTTTCATACTCCCATACTTTTGCTATTTTTAATGGTGATTTTTTATTTTAATGTTTTAAGTAACTGATTTTATCTTTTATATTTTATCTCTCTACTCTTTTACTGTAAATCTGTATCTTTCATTATGTTTTTATATTTTATATTATTTATTTTGTGATTTTAAAAATGCACAAATGCTGGAAAAAGTAATTAGAAATTTCCCAAAATCCAAGAATTGTTCCAGAATCTTAAATTTGTTCCAAAATCCCCAAAATGTCCTTAAATTCTGGAAATGTCCGAAAGTCCCAGAGATGTCCTTAAATCTTAGAAATGTCATAAAAACCGAAAAATGTCCCATCACTTTTGTTTTTATGAAATTTGTAATGGAAACCCGCCGACTGTCTCATAAGTTCATCACATCAGTCCAAAACCTGTCAGGGTGGTGTTCAGGTGAGTTCAGGTGAGTTCAGGTGACTCTCTCCGTCTGTCTTTGTTACATCACCATCAATAAACTCATCAGACGGCGCACGTGTGTTTTGGCCGCCGTCCAAGCAGGAGGCCGTAAAAACGAACAGGAACCGCCGCTCGCTGGGCTTTAATTCAACACTGAAGTCTGACCGCAGGACGTTTCCCCCGAACGTGAACACACCTCAGGTAGCTCTCGGCCCCGCACACACCAAAACTATCAGATGCTTTTAATGCACGGCGGCACGAAGAAACGAGTGCTGACAAAAAAGCAAGACTTTGTTATCAATTACAGCACTAAAATAAGAGGAATCATTAAAAACAGGAACTGAGGAAACCCCAGAGGCAGGATAAAACCTACAAAAAATTAAATTAAAATAGCAGTAATAATAATACTGACAATAGTAATAATAATAATAATAATAAATTAAGAAATTCCTCTTAA
>NW_024624264.1:0-3983 GCF_008729295.1 Plectropomus leopardus
CTCCCATTGTGGTAGTGCTGTCTATGTTTTACTTTATTATTTATTACTTTTTGTAGAGAAATTAAAAATACAAACTCAACAAGAAGAGGGGGCAAGTAATTGTTACAGAGTAAGAGGTTATTAGCCTACTGTGCATTTATGTGGGTAACAAAAAACAACATGCAAATAAATTTATTGAGCATGGATTTTATATGCTCAAATCAAATTATTACATTAGTGTACTGTGATCAAATTGCCCTTTTGCATGGTCAGGACTGAAGAACAAATATTTTTTCCTACTTTGGATGTTTATTTGTGCACCACAAGAACTGACACTAAAAAGGTAGGGCTGTCAGCATTGACACATTTATCGTGATGTGACTGAGGTCATTATATGATCATTATGTTTTTAAAACTTGTGAATCACGGGCTGACATTTCCAGTCATTACATGCTACCAATCATGTCATGTCTCATTTCTCAGTAAGGGGAGTAGAATAAAGCTCTAAAGTTGGGCTAAATTTTGCTGATAAAAAAAAAAGCAAGACAAATCCACAGGTGTCCCTTGACCTCTGGCCTCCAGATGTCTGAATGAAAATGGGTTTTCTGGGTACCCATGAGTCTCCCCTTTACAGACATGCCCACTTTATGATAGTCCTATTCTGATTTTTGCTGTCATTTGATCAAATCAAGACACCAGATCTGGTAAGAATTGCTTTATCTTGTCAATATGGCTTGCTTTCAAATGCAAATTAATGGAATTGAGAAAGTGCAATTAAAAAAAGTGATTAACTGCAATTAATTATTGAAATTCTGCAATTAATCTCAATTTTAAAAATTCATTGTTTGACAGTCTTAAAATTACGATGTTATTGTAATGAAACATTAACCTTGATGTTTCCCTCAGTCTGCTCAGTTAGTTTGGTGAGCTCTACATCTTTACATTAGGGACGTATATAGAAACACGAACTACAACTACAGACAGAGATTTCACAAAGACACATCGAGTATCGCTCTCCCTCCTTTCTTCTACAGAGCTGGTCCCATGTGGTTGCAGTAGATTTGTCCACAGCACCCACGACAGTATCAGACATCAATGGCAACTCCCACTCGGAGACCCACTCCAGCATGCACACATTAATTGTTGCATACAGGCAGCAGAGAGGATGTTTCTGAGGGGAGCATGCTGAGAGGTTCATGGTTTTAAGATATGATACAGAATTACTTAGCAGAAAAACTAACGTATTTACTGTGTTCATATTGTGACCTATTTCTTTGCTCTGCATTGTTTTTGGTGCCTCTCCTGCTAAACAAGTTTTATTGTGATACATTGGCTCTGTAATATTCTTATTCTGAGAACTGAGACACAAATATAACGCCACACTATACGTTCTGAATGTGGGCATCGAGTTGCAAAAAGAAAGCACTCTCATAGGTTATAAGTAAGCCAACAGAGTATCTGTGTTGGTCTCTAATTATATATGAATGCTATTCCTGGGTGTGCAATACATTATTTCCACGAAGAGAGTGACTGGAAGGAGCCGAGGCAGATGATAGGACCCCCCACTGAGCTGTGTGGGAGCCATGGGGGGGGCTGGATGTGGGAGCTATGCACCACTCTGCTCTGCTCTATTACAGCACCGCCACCCCTGTGTGCACCCGGATCTTGGCAGCAGTGTTTGTTAACAGGACCTCACTCGGCCGCTGGCAAGGCCACACACTCGAGCAGCTAATAAAAATGTAACAAACATAATGGGACAAATTCAAATCGGCTAGCTCAGCATAAGAGACGTCGATGTTTGACACCTTGTGGCACCCGTCGTGCTGCCTTAATGAAAACGTGAGGAGAATCACTACATGAAAAAACAAAATTAAACATTCACAGGGCTGTGCGTTGTTTTTTCTTTTGAAGGGATGTGTATTGTTGCATCCGAGGGGGCTCTGGAAAGTCTCTGCTGTTGACACTATTAGCCACTTTCACAGGAAAGGAGACAGTTTGTTTTTGGAAATGCACAAGCAATCTGCTGCAGGTTGCCAAATCACACTGCAACCTCTCACAGACTAAAGATAAACAAACTACAAAGAAATTATTCATAATGACTAGGAGACATCTGACAAGATTTATTTAATGCACGTTTGAAGCAGCTCTCTCTCTCAGATACGTTTAGTCTTAATCATCTATATCTGGTCCCCGGAGTGCTTCTTTCTCCCACTTTCAAATGAAGGAGCTGTTTTAGGAAAATGGCTTATGGCTTCAATGCCTGCCAATAAATGACAAGGCGTTTTCTTAGTCTTTCATCACATATTCTATCCCTGCAGAAGCACCCCAGTGGCTGCTGATTCAGTGCCTGTTTATAGCCGGCGATGATGGCTTTCAAATGAGATTGCACTATAATGAATCGGATATGAGTGTGTGACCACTGAGGTGATCTGTGTGTTGTGGTCTTATACTTTAGCCAGCTTCCATTTATGTTGCTGTCCATTTTTCAGCCTAAGTAGTTATTCGTTTATTTCTGTGAAGTATTAGTTCTATTAGGACCTTTGTCTCAAGACATTAGTGGTCCACAGCTTTAAGCTTGGAGCTGAAACAATATGCTTACAGCCAGTGATATAAATACTTATACTCAACTGTTGTGCCTAAGAACAAATTAAAGGTTGTATTTTATTTCTACTCTGCTACATCTCAGAGGCAAATATTTTATTTTCAACTTTACTACAGTTGGCCGAAAGCTTTAGTTACTTTTCAGATTACATGTTTCCGATAAAGTGAAGGTTTAAGTGTTCCATAATGAGTTGAGAAAATTCAAGCTCTCAAGATCAACTATTTAAATCTAGCTCAGCTGGAAAATGCGTCACAAAGCAGAAAACAGGACCGTTATTTTTAATGAAGGGTTGACTTTTGGGGATGCATGTTTCTCACAGGATGGCAAGACTGTAACATGTGTTTTAGCATATTAGACATCTGTGTGAAATCCTAATAGTCACTGAAATCAGTCCTACTTAGCATAAGAATTCTTGAGTTATAGCCAAAAAGATGTTACGTGACCTTCACTTTTGAACTTCGACCACCACATTCTAACCAATTCATTCTCCAAGTAGACGTTCGTGCCAAATTTGAAGAAATTCCTTCAAGGTGGTCTTGAGATATTGTCTTCATGAGAATGAGACGGACGCAAGGTCACAGCAAAGTGAACCTTTCATCTATGACCACCAATAAGTAATCCTTGACTCAAAGTGGACGTTTGTGCCAAATTTGAAAAAATTCCCTCAAGGTGTTCTTGAGATATCCAGCCTCAACTATTCCCAGCACAAGGGCATACAAATATTTTAACTTTTAACCTACAGCGGTAAAATGCAACATATACATGAATGCAGTAGTAATATTACACTGAAATTCAAACACATGATAAAACACTGACAGGAAACATTTTCTGCACAATGAGTACTGTTATTTCTGATGCTTTTAATTATAATTGAATACCTCTAGTTAAATGAGTTTTGAATGCCGGACTTTTACTTGTAGTGGAATATTTTCGCAGTTTGGACTCTTATTTAGGTAAAGGATCACATTAGTTGTTTCACCCGCAGGGCCTGTGTCCTCATACCGTTGTTTTTTTTTTTCTGAGCACTGATGTCTTTTTTCAATCATTCCCAATGAGGAAAGAGCATATGCAGCCGCATGCAACCACCTAGACAAAGCGCTGGGAGCGTATATTTTATGAAGCACAAGAATGAAGCACTCCCCAGTGCCCTACCACCACACTCCTGCTGAAGAAAAACACAATGTGGACACAAGTCCTTACAGCTGACTTCACTTGCATGTAGATTTAGAGGACTGATTCTGTTTATTGTGTAAATTAACACACTGCTAGAACAAAAAAAAAAAAAGGGGGGGGGGGGGGGGGGGGGGCAGTCTGGGGTTTTACAGGAAGCAATTTGTTGATTAATCAATTACAAGTTGCTGAATTTTTGACAGAAAATGAATCTGCAACTATTTCATTTACC
>NW_024624265.1:0-1239 GCF_008729295.1 Plectropomus leopardus
AAATGTGTCTATGTTTCAAACTGTTCAGTAAAAGGTCTGACTACTTCCTCCAACACTATATGTCCTTCTTGATTGAAACAGAGCTGAATTAATTAATTTTATTTGACAAGAAGCCATTTTAATCTTCTGCAGTCACGATAATTATGTTTTCAACTTCAGAAATGTTACAGCAGAAGTTATAATACCGCAGAGTGCTGAGATGACTAAGACGCAGACCTCCCACACAGATTGTGGTCACATAAGATGGAGCTGTGAATGTGTGTTTGTGTGTTTGTGTGTTTGTTTGTGTGTGTGTGAGTGTGTGAGAGAGAGAGAGACAGACAGAGAGACTGGCATGCTGAGGTGGGGGGGGAGGGTCTCCCTTGCTCCTTCATGGCTTCAGAGATGACTAGCATTTTTCATGACATGAAAACAATAAAACACACACTAAAGCCAGCAGAACGTACACACACACACTCACACTGAAACACACTGTGGCATTTCAGCTGCCACCCAGCAGAGGTCTGGATCTGTTGGCTCAGGAGGTTGTGTGTCTGGGTTGGTGCGCGATGAGTGTTTGGGTTTGTGGTGGTGTGTTTCTGTTTTGTTTGCTGCTCAGCTGCTGCTCTCAGGTGTTTGTCGGTCAGTGCTTACACAGTAAATGGAGTGAGGTGACAGTTTCACTTTTGACAGCTGAAAGACAACTTGTGCAGTTTAGTTTTGTTGTAGTTGAGTATCTGATATGCAAATGATTATTTTGTGGGTGAAGGATACTTTGACCCGACATCTGTGTGTGTGTGTGTGTGTGTGTGTGTGTGTGTGTGATTGTATTTAAAGTATGTGCATCTTTTCTTTTTTTCTGACTCTTCGTCTCTGTTGTGTCTTCAGGAAGTCTGGTTTGATGTCTGCGTCGGTCCTGTATCCATCGCTGTGTGGAAGCGTCAGTCTGGTCTGTGGACTCCTCCTCCTGACCTCCGCACCGCTCCTCACAGCAGGTACGACCTGACCCCTCCAGTATGCCCAAACCTGAACTTTCATGCATTCATTGATTCATTCATTTAGTTTCTTCTTTGGTTCCTCATGACCATAGAAGTTCATCAGTGGCACACAGTGTTCGCACACTTTAATGATGACTGATGGTGATACACTAAATCAGCTTTAGGCAGCGTGTTTCAGAATATATGCACTTTCTGTTTTAGAAATCCAAAATTCGACTGTCTGCTCTTCCTCTTCTGATCAGTACAGTTTATACTGAGATCA
>NW_024624266.1:0-2600 GCF_008729295.1 Plectropomus leopardus
TAAATGTTTAACTCATTTGTTGTTCATTCCTTCTGAAAACATCAGTGCAGAGAGGATGCTTTAAGAAACTTTCGGTCCCCATCAGACAGTTTTAGCAGCCTTTTGTATTGTTTTCAATGGAAGTGAAGCAGTTTGCTTGCTGCTTTTGCATTGCTGAGCATCAAAAGTTTTACCGCTCTATGCATCTTGCATTTTTGCAGAGGTGCCCTGAACTTTGCTAGTTGTAAAAACTTATACCCAGAGCAGGAAAAAGCGTCACTGGCATTTTTTTCCCCATTGTCCAATCAGATATTGAGAGGTGGGCGTTGTGTAGTGGTGATGACAACAAGTGATGTGTACATGTTTTGTGTTTAGATTATGTTAGCTCACTTTCATCATTGCCCTGGACAAGCTGCAAGACAAACTGTACCCCCAGCTACTTTTATGCTTGTAGTGGTATGCCTTTTACTTACCACCACAACCATGCCTGTAAACAACCTGTACACCAATGCCATATTAAGTAATCCCTCTTTGTACAACCATAACCACTGCCATGTCTGACTCATAAAAACAAAACGTGGGGAGATCATTCGTGCCTCTACACTACAGATGTAAATAATGATATTATCATGTGCATTTGCATCTCTACTCTTTGTATTTTCAAAATCAAAAGGTGAAACTTTTAGTGGTTTTTGTCACATTGTCAAATAAACAAGGCCAAAGCAGTCACTGAAGGTAATGAAGTCACTGACAGACAGTGAAGAGTGTGAGGAACAGAGCGACATCAGACAGTGACAGAGACAATTTTTTTCAGTTGTAAAGGTTTTTTTTGTTTGTTTTTTTTAAGTCATATTTTGAGTTTCTAAAGCTGTGGTGAAACCTGAAGTTCAGAGAAGTCTATAAAGACAAAGCATATTATTTGTGCAATTTATTACTTTAATTGTCTCAAATTAGTGCACATTTTTGTTTATTCATATTACTTCCAAGGTTCAGTCGAGGTGCTTTGGAGACACTCTGTCACAGACAAGGCTTTTAAACAGTTTTCTGTGTGTGTGTGTGTGTGTGTGTGTGTGTGTGTGTGTGTGTGTGTGTGTGTGTGTGTGTGTGTGTGTGTGTGTGCATGCGTGCGTGCGTGTGTGTGTTCAGCTTCTTGGTGTCTTTATCCTGTTCAGGAGCTTCAAGAGACGACACAGCTTTGGGGAATTCCTTGCCTCCTCTCTTCTAGTCAATATTACTGACTTTATTTCCGAATACATCTTTTCTTTTGTGAAATCACCACCCTGGAAGTTGTGCTGTTGGGAGCACTGCTCTTGTTTCCGATCTCCGATAGTAAATGTATTCTAGGCAGAGGTTAAGACAACAAACAATTTGAAGCCCCTTATGAAAATGCCAAATAAGAACAGAGCTGCGTTTTCCTGCACAGGGGACACAGGGCTTCCTCTTTAAACCAGTCTTGAGAGCTTAATGTGAGTAAAAGCCCGATGTCTTGACTAGACAGTTCATTGCAATGTCAGGCAGCAGTGGCAGCTCCTATTTAAAAAAAGAGAATGGAGAGGTGCATTGTAATGAAACACTGCTCATCCTCTTTGGAAAGCTTAAGCCAAGGTGCTTGAAAGGAGGTGCTGGCTGATTGTGAAATCTCAGACTCAAGAAAAGCAGAGGCATTCTTGTTAGACCAGCTCTCAACCCTTCACTTCCACAGGGGTTATGTCATTTTGCCTATCCAGTCAACCTGCATTTGTGGATTTCATGGACAACTTACTCTGTCCTGTGAGCTTTGCTGCTGAGACATGAATCCACGTCCTCAAAAATAATTCAAACTTATCTTCAGTGGGTCTTGCATATCGTAAAGGCTGTGCTTTTTTCAGATTCTGTTCGTTGTTTATATGGATTAGGTTGTGCATCTCTGATCTGTGATGTAGTTTTTCTGTCTTTATTGGGCGTTTAAGTCTTCTTTAGAAGAGGGCAGATTGTAGCCATGTGTGAAGCTGTTAGGACACACATCAGCACTTCTTATCTGTACTTTGCTGGAAAACAGTGGATTTCCCTGGAACTCAAAGGAGTTCCTGGTTTCCTGTATCCAGGAAATTTAGGCTGTGTGGCGATGTATATATCGGACACTCAGCTTGTGGTATAATAACACATGATTTCTAGGGGTTGTACAAGGCTAATGACAGAGTAAATTACATCGTTGAGGAATGCCACCGCTGTTTTCAGTTGGTAAAGGAGCATACTGGTTAGAATATGAATTTCTCTATTGTGAAGGTTGGATGGAGGAGACATAGATGAGCATATAGCAGAAATCGTTACACTGAAGTTTTTTTGTTAGGCTTTATCATGTTTTAACACCATCTTTCTGTTGTAATGCATAGAGAAAGCCTTACTACCATCAGATAAAACTGGCTGCAAGGCAATTTAAACCAGACGTGATACCATTCAGCTGCCTGAGAATGTACACATTGTGCACGCTGAGCAACAGTTCCTTCATGAACAGTTTACTTGTGTGGCGTAGTTGAATCAGAGGTACGAGAGAAAACAAAATTTCTTCCTGCTGTTTACCTCTGCAAAGATGTGATTAAAATGTGACTGGAATAAACAGGAAACCTGTGATTTAATTGTAT
>NW_024624267.1:0-2215 GCF_008729295.1 Plectropomus leopardus
ACGCAGGAGGAGACCCGGAGCGTAATATGTGGACGCAGGAGGAGACCTGGAGCGTAATATGTGGACGCAGAAGTCGACTGACAAGCAGCAAAACGTGAGGACTTGGGATAAGAATGTGTTGGCGTTTTGGAGGTGATGGACAGTAACAAAGTACTTTTACATAAGTACTGTCCTTAAGTTAATTTAAAAACTCCTCAAACACCATCTGTTCTCCACAGCCTCCAACCTCACGACACTCTGCCTCCCTGCCAATCATCTTTGTACCTCTGTTCAGTTTGTTTGTTAAATACATAATAATAATAAAACATTGTAAATACAAGAAAATTACCTGAAAATGTGAAAAAAAAGCCAAAGAAAAAATGTTAAAAACAAAAACAACAATAATTATTAGAATATGAGAATATGTTATTTTGGATTTTTTTTCAACATTTCTTGCCAAGTTTCTGATTGTGTTTTTTTTCTCCTAAGTTCTCAAAAGAAAGTAAACCAATTTTCTCAGTTTCAAAAAGTTTAAAAACTTATGAAAAATGTCTGAATGCAGCATAAAGAAAAGTGACATCACTGCAGGTTTCATAGGGGTCACAGTCAGTACTCCTGTGCTTACCTCAAGTGACAGTTTGACTCAGCAACTTGTTTCATTTGTTTTGGAGTAATATTTGACCAGGTGTCTATACTTGACTACTACTATACTACTACTATACTACTAGACTCAAGTGTGTGTGTGTGTGTGTGTGTGTGTGTGTGTGTGTGTGTGTGTGTATGTCCATGTGCGTTAAGGTGAGATAAAGGTGATACTTTATGTTAATATTTTATGTCAATAAATTCAACGTGCTTTAAAGTTCTGTTGGTTTTTGACTGTTTTCACTCAAAGAAACGTTGACCTCAGTTTATCACGTTGAAGGTCAATAAATTCAATATTGAATCAAATGATCTTTTAAAAAAGAAATGACAAATATACAAACACTAAATATAAGTTTGTTTATATTATGAGACAATTTTAATTCTCAATTTGCAGAAAAAAACAACTTCACAAGTTACACAAGACATAATTTTCCTTGCAATAATTTAAAAAAAAACTATGTATACTGCATAAAATACTATGCTAAAGAAGTCAATTTCAAAAGGCCTTATTTCCAGATTTTTATGCAGTGATGAATCATGAATCCATTGATTCTTTCAGTGCAGAATAAGAATGAGGTTTTGATCAGATTAATTTGAGTAAAAATTCTTTGCGTCATTATTTTTATTTTATCGAGGAAATTCTTTAGATTTTTTTTATGTTCACAATCCTCTTTCTTTTTTCTTTTCTGGTTGAATTTAAATCCAAGTTAAATCTTCTTGCTCTTACAAACAATAAAAAAAATATGTTTTTAGAATATAATTAAAATTTTGAGGATTTATTTGTGGAAATTCCCTGATGTGAAATGAATTGTTTGGTTTTTTTTATATGTTCATTCTTATTTTATCTAAAATTTCTACATATTTATATGTTGATGTCATTATTATTTAATTCTCAAACAAACAAATAAATAAATAAATAGATAAAGAGAGAGAGAGAGGAAAACGTGCGTGTTACGTGTTTACATCATAGCGACTTTCTGCCAATCACAGCACAGCGGGGGCGGGACCAGGACGTCGCCGTTCAGCGTGACCCTGCGTCACAGGCCGGGGCGCGCAACGGCGCCAAACAAGGGCTCGTGCACGCTCACGAGCTCGACAGTTGCGGGATGGCGGCTTGTTACCTGAACAGGTGCGGCTTCCGTTAGCGCCGACAGTGCGCGGAGTGTGCGGACGGCAGCGTCATGTTTCATCGGAGTAAAGTTTGCCGGAAGAAGAAAGTGGACGGAAAGTTCCGGCAGGAAACTGAGCGGCTGAGAAGTACGCGGCTGCTGTTTGGAGGTTTGCTAACGCAAAGAGGAGCTAAAGTTATGAGCTGTGCTTCCGGTGCCTGCAGCACAACACCAGAATTTGACCGATTTTCCTCGCGGGTGGAGCTAAAACCTCACATCCGGTAAGTTCATTCAGTCAAACCGTGAGTAGAAACATCCGGTAACTTCGCTCAGGCGGCAGGCTCTCATGTTAGCGTCATGGAAACCTGTTTACACCTGGATACAACCAAAGCTAACAGCTAGCATACATATGCCTACTTATGTGCACTGCCAGGTGAGTCAATGCTACATCATTTTTTTGGATGGTTTATTTTGTTTAATAACCT
>NW_024624268.1:0-1318 GCF_008729295.1 Plectropomus leopardus
AACAAATATTTCATTCAGTTGCTGCTCTCTTATTTGCTGCTGTAACAAAACATCTTCCCTTACGGTTAATAAAGTATTTCTATTCGGTTCTATTCGGTTCTATTCGGTTCTATTCTGTGTTTTGATGTGAAGTATTTGGTGCATTTCATTCCTTCTTGTGAAGCAGTTTGGGCTGCATTTCTTTTGTGAAAGGCGTTATACAGATAAAGTTTATTATTATTAATATTATCGTCATTGACCACAGTGTTGAGACCAGTGGAGATACGATGTCATGTCCCATCATGCCTTGCTGTCTGTGTGATACTCACCTGCGTCCTCTGAGGCGTGAGAGCCCGGAGTGATGTGGACGTCGATCTGAGGAAAAACAGAAACGCTCAGAAACATCAAACGCCGACACACAGAAATCCCGCGTGATCACGTTAACTAACGAAGGCAGGGCGGAGTCAAACACATCTCCAGCACATTTAACCCCCGAGCGTCCGCGGCGCAGGAAATTCACGTTTCCTGGGCCGCTTTCAGACGCCGCTCACACGTATTTAAAGCTCTTATTTCAGAGCAAACTGCAAGAAATTAACAGATTAAGGGCATTATTTTGAAAAACAAACAAGAAAAAGAAAAAGTCAGGAAAAAAGCCACACTTCTAATGATCAAAATTACTTTTTCCGGTCAGTGACTTTAGTTTTATCTTACTTTTTCTTTTTTGTCTTTTATATATTTAAGGTAATTTTCTCGTACTATTTGCTAATTTCCTGCTAATCTTTGAGTATTTTCATCCATCTTTTGTTGCTCATTACCTGATACTTTTTGGACAGAAATCAAGCCAGACTGCTCAGGTTTTAAAGGGTTAAAAATAAGACCAGGCCTAATAAAAATGTAACGTATAATGTCATCGGTATTAGCAGATAATTGAGATGAAATATCAGAATCAGAATCAAAATGCCGTTTTTCTGTCTCCATCTGCTGCTGGGACGATGATGAATCACGACACAGGAGACTTAAAATCACAAAGATGAGGCGCAAAACAAAGCTCATGTGGACATCAGGTATCATTAGAAAAAGTGATACTGCAGGGCAGAAAAATGCTGCATCACCGTTACTGTTTAAAACGCTGAGTCATTGTTTGATTCATCAGCTGCTGTTTCCAAAACTATAACAGGAGTTTATAGTTTCCTCAGCATTTCCTCGGAAGTTAGAGCAGCTCAAGGGGTTAAAGGGTTAAAGGGAAATGACGCCGCTGATGAAGAAACTCAGCATCACACACACACGCACGCACACACACACACACACACACACACACACACACACACACACACACACT
>NW_024624269.1:0-1626 GCF_008729295.1 Plectropomus leopardus
CTCTGAATATCAGACAAGCTGGTATACATTTAGGTAAAGATCGTGGTCCTGGACAGGGTCATAAATAAAGACAGTCCAGGCGGTACGGCTGCACGCGGGCCTGTGATGTGTGCGGGCCACACATGATGGAGACTGGACTCTTCAAGAAACTTTGCTAATAATATATCAAAATAGCATTCTTTTTAAGAGGCCCTTTTATTACTATTAATGAGATACCACATGGTACTATATATACTCTTAAATATACAAACCCATCTCTGTCATGGTGTGAAACAAAACGCTAAAAAGCAAACCATAGCAGAATCATAGGCTTAATATTCATACTATAAAAACTTGCAATAAACTATTGAAAACTATTCAATGAAATTAATATTTTCTTATTTTCTTTGGTATTTATGTCATATACAGATGTAATAATGATCGCATGCCAGTCTTAAGTCCCTATTTGACCATGTGACAAGGCAAGATAAGATCTTTATTTTATCCGTTAAAAAAAAAAAAAGAAGTCAGTTCAGTGACCTTTCAGCAGCAGCACAAGAAATCCACAAACTATGCAAATATAAAGGCTTTCTTGCTAAGTCGGCCAGAGTAAATGTCATGATGTGGTAGTGTGGTCCCAGTGACACACCCAGTCTATGAATCATTATAGTGAGCTAACCAATAGCCTAGTAGATGTTGGCTATTCCTAGCATTAGATAACCGTTATATTTACATATTTTTGGTTGCAGGGGTAACCAGTCAGAGCCAGAGTGAGAGTCATTCAAATAGGTGAGTACAATTGCCTTTTCAGGGGGATTTGGGGTATCTGATGGGCCGCTGTGCCCCTGTTTAAAAGGTTGTTATAATTTCAGAGTCTGGTTGCCACAGGGCTCCTGTTTCATTTTGTGTTTGTGCTTCTGTAGGTAAACTGCATGTGTGCCGCTGTAGCTGGACAATTTTTAGGACATGGTGTTGTTTGTTGATGAGTATTGCAGCTCTCTTCTCTTGTATTTACTATTTCTCTTGCCTCTGTGTTGAAGAGGAGTGCGGTTGTTGTGAGTGGGGAGGTTATTGTGCTAAAAATGCCTGAAAAAGTCTGCAGTCATTTCAGCACCACAGTGATACAGACAGCCCCTCCGCTCTCTCATTGTGTATCAGATCTGTCACAGAACTATGCTCCATATATGCCTAACATGTGTGCACGTGTGTGTGTGTGTGTGTGCACTAGGGCCCGTTGTTACCAAGTTGCACCACTGCTCTGAGATTAATATTGCAAAAGTCAAGTGGCAATACAAAAATATAGCACTTCTTACACAAGGACAAACGTTGCATAATGAAGGTAACTTTGATGGTTCCCTCAAAATTTGTTTGACAAAAAAGTTGTATATGTCCATGATTTCTTTGAAAGAGGATTAGTGATTTTGTGGTTTGCTGATGTCAAAACCCAAGATGACAGTTAAGAGCAATGTATGCAGAAGATTGACATTACTGAGACAATTTGACATGTCACATACACACTGAGGGAGGAATGTCCAGTAAAAGAAAAACAACATGACTTTACTGTGATCAGCAAGGGCTCACTGTTTTGCTTTATAGATTTAGAGATATGATCACAAAGTCTGCCTCAATCCTGCTTTCCCCCTTCTG
>NW_024624270.1:0-6410 GCF_008729295.1 Plectropomus leopardus
GGCTGAATGCTTATCACATTAAAACATCGTGACACGTGAACATGTAGACCTCCAGCCACAGTGCATCTATAAGAGGTGTCATTTGATTTTTAGCAAGAATTGTGCAAATGGAACCAACATGCTCCTGCAGCTCCTGTCATGATAAATGCAGCTCAAAGAAAACTAAAAATGCACTGAAGTGACTGAGAATCCTTCTCAAAAGCTTTCTGAATACAATTATTCTTACATTTTAGGAAAAGGAGGAAAGAAAGCTTCAGCAGTCATTCAGAAAATCACAGATTCTGATGTTTCAGTGGTTAAAGTGTCAGCGGCGTGTTTTACCCGACACTCAGCATGTTCCAGATCATCAGCTGCGAGTCGAGCCGGTGCAGGCTGAGGGCCAGCCTGGCCGCCGGGACGCCGTCTCCGGTGTTCAGCACGTGAGTGGTCAGAGGGCTGGACTCTGCTGCCGCCATGATCTGCTGGACAGGTGAGGACAATGATCTGCTGGACAGGTGAGGACAATGATCTGCTGGACAGGTGAGGACAAGTGAGCTTTACTTTTTACAGCAGGGACACTCATTGCTTTGCCTGGGGGCCACTTTTGCAGAATGCGAGGAGGCCAGGGGCCAGTCGCAGCAGCACCATACATGGTTCTAGGATTTTAGGACATTTTTAGGATTTTAGGAGAAGGCGGTCCTAGATGTCTTAAAATTCTAGAAATATCCTATAATCCTAGAAACATTCTGAAATCCTCCAAAGGTCTCAAACAAACAAACCTAAAAACATCCTGAAACATCCTAAAATCCCAAAATGTCTTAAATTCCTAGAAACATGCTGGGATCCTACGAATGTCCTAAATCCTAGAAATGTGCAAAAATCCCAGAAATGTCGAAAAATCCAACATATGTCTTTAAATCCTAGAAATGTCCCCTAGATTCCTGAAATGTCCTAAAATCCCCCAAATGTCCAAAAATCCCAGAAACATCCTAAAATCTAATAAATGTCTAAAAATCCGAGAAATGTCCTGAAAAACTAGAAATATCATAAAATCCTATAAATGTCCTAAATCCTAGAAACATGTACGGGGCTGCTGCGACTGGCCCCGGCCTCCTGTCATTTTGCAAAAGCGGCCCCCAAGCAAAGACAGTATCAGTGTCACTGAGCTACAAACACACCATCCACATCCTCACACAGTTAACATAAAAATGACACAGTATTCGGAGCAGGAAACAGCAGCAAAATCGCCCATAAACAAAAAAAGCATCAGACACAATTAGCCAAACTGCAGATCAAATCAGAATTAAATAAACTGAGATTAAAATGTCAAATATTTTTGACTCAGGAATCTGTTTCATCTACATAGACTACTTTTTTAATAGCTGTTGGCGGAGCAGCAGTTAAAAACTCTGAGCCTCTATTAAACAAACAGACTTTCAGCCATCTGACCTTTGACCCTTACTGTGTGATTTTCCAAAAATCTTATGACCTTCTGCCATAACAGCGAAAGACAGAAAAAGAAAAACAGCAAACGGAAATATATCTATAATTATGTTTTCATCAAAGGATTAAGAAGTAGACGTCTGCAGCCTTCTTCTCCCCTTACAGAAATTTCATAAAAATCCTCCAAACCTTAATCAGAAACGTACGTTTTTCAAAGGCAATAGAGTTTGTGTCGCCTTTACTGATTTCTTGAGATCTGCCTTTTTTCCCTTCAGTGCTTTTTCAAAGAAATCAAACTAATGCTCTTAAGGTTTCTAAATGCAGCAGAAGAAAGGGTTAAAGGGTTAAAACGTGCAGGAAACTGTAATTGTGATTCTGCCTGAACTAAAAATGCACAAAACAAACACATAAAATAAAACTGCATCAGAGTTTTGTGTTGTGAGCTGTGGGAGAAGTTGTACCTGAGTGTGAGCTCTCCTCTCTGCTGCAGCCACTTCGCTCACCTCCCAAAAACTCATCCAACCAGTTGATCCATTACCCAGCATGCACTGCACAAACAGCACTGTGTCAAAGGTTGTTTTGGCTCTGATGAATCAATAACAGGAGCTGTGAGAGAGAGCGGCGTCCCGTCAGTCAACAGCACGAGCTCTGCTGTTCGACTGATTAAACTCTTCAAACATGATAAGACTCCACTGATTTAATTAAAACACATACAGTGTTAAATCATATACAGCCTGAACGGAAGTTAGTCTTTATTTATGGTGCTGTATATGATTTCTTGTAGTTAAAGTGTCACTAAGATTAACAATAATTAATGTGTTTTTTCACCCTTTACAACCTGGATCAACATCATTTTTCACAAGCACCAGCAATGAGCAACTTTGTGAGAAATGTTCTAAAAATGGCAAGAAATTAGTAGATTTAGAAATTATTTTAAAAAAGAAACAAGAGAAAAAACATTTTTAGGTATTATAATTAAATATTTAAAATTATGTTACGGGATTATTATACCTTTTCCTCAAGTCCTTTCTTCGTTGTTGTTATTGTTGTTGATTTTTTTAAAACTTTTTTTTGTTTGCTTATATTTAAACCTTTGAACAATGAGCAAACTGACACAATGTCTCTCAGAACTTGGAGAAAAAAGACAAGCAAGCAGCTTAGTAAGAAATGTTCCACAAATTGCAATAAATTTAAAAAAAATATGAAAAAGCAAAAGACTATTATTCTAATAATAATTACATATTTAAAATTATCTAAAAGAATTATTGTAATTTTAAGCACTTTTCCAAGTCTTGTTCAGCCTGCTTTTAAAATATGTATATATATTTTTTGTTAATTTTTAAAATATTTTTTTGGCTTTTGTTTTTCCTAATTCCAGGTTTTCTTGTTTTTGTTTTTGTTTTTTTTTTACAAATGTCTTGCTGATTTTTAAGCAATTTCTTCTTTGGTTTCTAATTTTTTCTTTTCATGTTTTTGAGAGAAAACCAAATCAATTTGCTCAGGTTTTAGACGTTTAAATAGGGCTGTCAAAAGGTCCATTGTTTAAAGTCTTGCTGAATTGCTGAATTTCAATAGTTCATTGCAGATTATCTAATTTTTATCGCATGTTTACAATCCTAATTAGTTCAACCTTGACTCAAACTGGACGTCTGTGCCAAATTTTTTTTAAAACTCAAGGCTTTCTTCTGGTATCACAATCATGAGACTAAGACAAAACCAAGGTTACAGTGACCTTGACCTTTGAGCACCAAATTCTACAGAGTTGATTCCTGAGTCTAAGTGGACGTTGGTGCCAAATTTTAGGAAACTCTCTTAAAACCGTCTTGAGATATTACATCCACGAGAATGAGACGGATGCAAGGTCACAATGACTTTGACCTTTGAACACCAAAATCTAATCAAATAATGATTAAATCCCAATGTACATTTGTGCCAAATTTAAAGAAATTTCCTCAAAGCGTTAATGAGATATCACTTTTTCAAGAATGAAATGTTCGTACGGACAACTCAGAAACATAACGCGTAAGCGACAGCTATCGCCGGCACAGAGACGCAAAAACAACTCTGAGCAAAACCTGACCTTTGTTTTTAGAAAAACTACTGTCATTAATGGAGCGACAAAACTCAATATTACTTTTTGTATGTAACTGAACCATTATATAATTTTAATTACTGCACACATTAACCCTTTGAAACCAGAGCAAATTTCTTTCAAACATTTGCAAGAAATAAGTGAAAAAAAGTATCAAAATATTCCTAAAAGTTACCAAAAAAAGAAAAAAAAGAGGGAGAGAAAAAACATGAACAAATGAGGAAATTAATTGAAAAAAGTGCTTAAAAATAAAAAATAATTCTGTACAATAATTAAAGAAATATAATCCTGATAATTAAAAAATATAGTTTATAGACGTTTTTCATAGCTTGTTCTTTTTTTTCTAAATGTACTTATTTGCTGCAGTTTGCAGGGCTTTTTTTTTTGCCAAATTACTCATTTAAAAGGGTTTATACGGAATAATAATATTATTTTTACACACACAAAGCTCCAACCACACATGTATTTTATGAAAAATACCTTTACTACACTCACACTGAAACAGAGGACATTTAGCACTGAGGACAAACACAAAAGCACCGACAGCAGAAACTACAGCGAAGCCAAAGAAACGGTTTCCAAAGTGATCTCGAACCTGCAGGTACAGCATTTCTCAAGAAAACATTTTAGTCACATTGTCGTTTAAAAGTCTGAAACGTTGTTTAAGTATAAAGAGCCACTGACGTACACATAAATATTTTCAAGTGTCATTTTCTTCAAACCGACAAATATTTTACATGAACGTATTTACAGTCAGTCACAGCTGGGAAACACGGCACGGGAACAGTTTGGTGGCTTTGCTCTCCATGAAATCAGTGAAATCAAACATAAAAGCCCGGACACGCAAACCTGTGGCCGACCGTAACATCGCCTCGTGTCGCCCGCCAAAAAGTTGCACTTAAACAAACTGCAAAGAAAAATATGTAAAGTAAAATTTGACGGTGGTGGCACGACTAAAAACAGGAAAACAACAGCATCAAACATTCGTGTTTGTCCTCTTCGTACCAAAGTTACGGCTAATAGTTGTCAAGACAACAGAATATCGAAGAGATCGTGCTCGCAGCAGCGGCGCCGGCTTTTTATCACGATCGAATATGAGATGGAGGGCCGATTTCACGGTCAGCAGGTGATCCGTTATCGATTTAGATTTCAAAATCCTGCTGAAATCACATATCTGCTGTCATAAAATGCTGCGATGGTTCGTGCTTTTTCACACCACAAAGAAACCGCTCCAGAGTTCGTTTCAGGCGGTCTCGGTTCGGTTGTTTGGTCCGCACCACGGTTTGATTGACAGCTTTCACACCGGCCCAAATGAACCGTACTAACCTACTAAAAAGGAAAAGCGTGTTTAGATTTGTCGATAAACTCACCGCCGTTTTGAGAAAAACTCTGTATCTGACATTTCAGAGCGAACACAAACACAACGAGCGACACTGCGGGACACGCCGCTGTTTGTCTTAAAGCAGGGACACTCAACCTGCTTTATTTGGGGGGGCACTTTTGAAAAAAGACAGGAAGCCAGCGGCCATCTGCAGCAGCCCCAAACATGGTTCTGGGATTTAGGACGTCTCCAAGATTACAGGCCATCTCTAGGATTATGAGGCATTTCTCCAATATCAGGATGTTTCTACGACTTTTTATGACATTTCTCGGGTTTTCGGTCACTTCTAGGATTTTAGGATGTTTGTAGTATTTCAGGACATTTCTAGGATTTTAGGATGTCTCTAAGATTACAGTCCATTTCTCAAGTTTTAGGACATTTCTAAGATTATGAGGCATTATGTCAAAAAAAAAGTCCTAGAAATTTTTTTTTTTTTGACATTTCTCGGATTTTAGGTAACTTCTAAGATTTTAGGGCGTTTCTAGGATTCTAGGATTTCGGAACATTTCTGGGATTTTATAATGACTCCAGGATTTTGGGATGTTTGTAGTATTTCAGGACATTTCAAATATTTCAGGACATTTCTAGGATTTTAGAAGATTTAGAAGATTTTATTTATTTATTTTAGGAAATATCTAGGATTGTATGACATTTTTGGATTTTAGGACATTTTTCAGATTTTTAGACAGTCATGGACTTTAAGGAAGTTAAGGAAATATTTCCTTAATTTATATCAATAAAAATAATAATTTAAACTATTATCCTCTGGAGTTCACTGACTGAACAATAACTGAATCTAACGACGGTGCTGCAGGGACGACGTTTACTTCTGGGCCAACACGAAAGTTAATCTTGCCCTGATTCCCTCGACAAAAAGCCAGCGGTGTTTTTGCATTGAATTATTGCAGAAAATAAATGTTTATGATACACGTTTTTTGTAGCCGCTAACTTAAACCTGAGAGATAAACTGACTTTAACCAAACTCATTTCTTCATAGCTTCACTTACTCTTCCCATCTGTATGCAGTATTTGTAGTTTAATCTTCATTTCAGGGAATTGTCAGAGTCTCTCACTTTATCTCTGAATTTTCTGAGTAAATTAAAAAGCGTATTTCACCCAGAGAGTCATAAGACCGTGCTCACTGAACCACATGCCGCCCCGTACACATCTGGTTACACATCGTGATAAAATAATGAAAATAAACTGTGTGATGAGGAGCTGCCAGCTGCTGCCACGCTGATTTTATTTACATTAATCAGTTTGGAGTCCAACAGCAGAGCAAAGGAGGGAAATAAATGGGGCCAGGGGCTTTAGATTATTTCATTTATTTATAAAAACTGCCAAACATAACTCACTAATTATCTGCTTTTTTGTAGGTGCACTATCAATTTGAAAAGCAGCCAAGCCGAATTTAATTAAATAAATTGCTCACTATGTAATATTTGTCTGCAGAAAGTGTCAAGTCTCTACAAGCAAATTTTATGGCGTTCTGAAATTACCGTAATGAAAATTAAC
>NW_024624272.1:0-1604 GCF_008729295.1 Plectropomus leopardus
GTTATTAACCTCTTAGGGACTGTCTGTTATTAACCCTTTAGACTGTTAGTAACCTCTTAGGGACTGTCTGTTATTAACCATTTAGACTGTTTGTTATTAACCTCTTAGGGACTGTCTGTTATTAGCATGTTTTGGGTACTGTGAGTGATGTCATGGATCAGTTTTTCTGGAGAAATGAAACTGTGTGATTTGATGATCAGCTGATGTTCGCCTGAGTGTTTCACACCTATAATACATGCATGGTTTCACACAGCGCCGGATCAAATAATAATAACTTTATTTATATCATAACTTTGTTCATGGAGCACCTTTAAAAACAGGGTTTACAAAGTCCTCTGATGGACAAAGAAGAGGCGGGAACTCAGGAATGATTAAAAAAAAACACACACAGGCCAAACAGAGAAAAGTTTAGTAAAGTCCAACTAAAAGGCAAAAACAAAATACAAAAAGTCAACAAGAATAAAGCAAATAAAAGGAATAAAAGGAGCAGAGTTTTAGAAAATCTCAGAATAAATGTGACATAAGGGATAAAAATAATATATGATATAAGAAATATATATAAGGATACGACAAAAGCCTGTGACCTGTGAGTGTGTGTGTGTGTGCGTGTGCGTGTGTGTGTGTGTGCGTATGTCTGTGTGTGTGTGTGCGTGTGCGCGTGTATGTATATGTCTGTGTGTGCGTGTGTGTGTGCGTATGTCTCTGTGTGTGTGTGTGTGTGTGTGTGTGTTGGAGTTGAAGGGGTGCAGCTGGTGTGTGAACGACAGCAGAAGATAAGAAAATAGCGGAGAAGGTCGTACTGACCTCTGAGGATGAAGCGGGTTGTTGTCTGCAGATCCTGTGTGTAACTTCTGACGCACACACACACACACACACCTGTGTCCTCCTGAGTATTTGAATGTGGTATTTGTATTTGAATATCATCTCTTATCTTCACCAAACGACACCTGATGTTTCAGGTTCCTCCACAGCTTTAATATTCAAACCCTGAATCCTGAAAACATCTGAGTGAAACTGAAGCAGCCAATAATCAATAAATCCTCTCTGAGCCTCGGTATATATTCAGCTGAATCCAATAATCAATAAATCCTCTCTGGACCTCCGTTTATATTCGGCTGAATCACGAATCTTTCTGCAGCATGTTTTTTAATAAAGTTGGAACTGGAAGGGAAAAAAGCAGAAAGTTGTTTGAATCCTGTTTATTATATAAAGTATTGATTAGGGCTGCAGGATTATATTGATACGTCATCGGTATCGGCAGATATCATCTTTAAAATGAAATCTCAGAATCAGCTGATTTCTGCAGAAATCACAAAGCAGAATTTGCAGAATAAATGCCTCCCTATTGATTATTGATTGATCATTAACTGACCTGATGATGTCATGGTGTGTCACAGGAAGCCGTGTAAATTCTCCCACGACGTTCGCTCTCATCACAACTTCGGCTTACTGAGAGAAACAACGCTGCACCTGCTGAACGCCGAGCAGCTGCTGCTGCTGCTGCTGCTCAACGACCCCGCCCTCCTGCCGCAGGTAACACACACACCTGAGACACACACCTGACGCACACACCTGACACGCACACACCTGACACACACACCTGA
>NW_024624273.1:0-2684 GCF_008729295.1 Plectropomus leopardus
TTCTGGAACAAACCAAACTCCCCAATCTCCTTTAGGATCTGCCCGAAACTGCTCATATTGATATGATGGTGAATCTGCTGTGGTCCCTCTTCTATGTGCAGCTTGGGATATAGATGTGTGGAGCCTTACATACTGTCAGTCAATGTGCAGGTTAATATATTTCATCTCACCATTAATATTTAACCCAGCACGTTGTATGGGAGGCACATGTCCTCCAACTGTAAAAGTTGTTATGCTAAAAATGATATAATTAGCAATAACAAATAAGATTACAATAAATGTAACTCCACTCCACCTATATAGCCATAAAATGCAATTAGACCACCATCACTAACATATATCTGTTATAGAGCCTAAAACAGGAAAAAAGCATTAGATCAGGTACAGTCAAAAGTCAGACAGCAAAAATGCTTTATCATGAAAGCATTGATTGACAGAGATGTGGCTTAAGTTGTAATGATTCTTACTGAAAGGGCAGTGTGAGTGAAAACAACAATAATTAATATTTGTTATCAATATTTAACTAAGCATAATTTTGTCTGGAATGGCACTTGCCTTGAGTTGGGAACAACAGCTGTCGCTGTTCTGCCAATTGTAAAATTTGTGATTGCTAAAACAATAATTGGCCACTAAAAAAGACAATGACAAAAACTCTGCTTTAAGAAAAACACATGGTGTTAGCATAGAGAGACCAAAATAAAATAAAGCAAACAACAATGGAAGAGAAAGTACAAAGATCACACAGACTGTAATATAGAGTTCAAAACTATAAAACATGAAGTCTGGCCAAGTCAAAAGCCAGAGCAAAAGTATGAATGAAAATTTGAAAAGACTGCTGAGGCAGTTAGTGTAATCCCCAAACTGCTAAAATATAGAAATACAAGTTAGTCAGAATCCTATAACATAAAACCTTTGGACAGAAGCTCAGTGGACAGTGGAGTTCAGTAATTAGGAGCAAGTTACAAAAACAAAAATTTAAACAATATGCACCCCAAAAAAGTAACAGTGCAAAGCACAAATTTGGGAATATAATTTGAAATGGTGCTATGAAAAGGGAACTGCAGTTGTCTGGGTGGCTATGGAGAAAACCCTATAGAGTTCCCAAGGAATGAGTCCTAAAACCCAGAAAATTTGTCAGGCTGCAGTTTGCTTTCCATCTTTACATTAGCGGCACAACTGACCTTCATTGTTCTTGTGAAAATAGTCCAAGCACTATTTTCACAACAGCTGTGGTGAATGGGTAATACATGACAGGTTGAAGGGTGTTTTGAGGATAAAAATAAACATATTAGTTGCGTCACATATAACTTGTATTGTCAGTGATTTCAGTCAGGAAGTAAATTGTTGCACCTGATTTCATTTAATTAAGGGTCAACCATAGACTTTTGCATGATACCTGATTATGAGTAAGAATTAAAAAAATGAACTATGAATGTCTGATTATGATATCAATGCAAATTAAAATTTGTGTTCTTCAATAACTTGTGCAGCACTGGTTGCAGCATGTCCATTCATTGGGTTCCTAAAATTAAAAAAGAGAAAAAATATATTTATTTACACTCATACAGTTATTGCTTTTTTTTTTCAAATACAGTATTTATATTTTGCTCACTTGAGCTTGGTGTTGTCCTGCAGTTCAACATTGAGGGTTTCAGGCAGTAGTAAACAGAAACCTCCAGCAAAAATGGGAATGATGCCGTATATGAGCATGGGGATGGTGTGATGGTAGACGTCCAGGAGCCTGATTAGTGGAGCGAGGATGCCCGCCACACGAGCACACATGGAGTTTACACCAAAGCCATTTTGCCTGTCAGAATTCACAATGGACTCTTTAGGAATAACACACTGACTGAGATAAGTTTGGTAACTTTATAGATTGTAAATTAAGATCTCAATAAAATACTTAGTGGATACATATACAAAGAAAAGAGATAAGGAGAAAAAGACACTAGTAAGTTTGTATTTAGAAAATTACAATTCAATATTTTTTTTATTACTGAATAATAGTTAGGGAGACCAATAACGGCCTAATATTACTGTGCAACAAGATGTTAAGAATTTTTAAATATGGAGTACTTAATATTATTAATATAGTGTTTGAACTTTGGTTTTAAAAATATATCTTTTTATGTAATCATCACGAGCAGCAGAGAAAGTAACATTACCTTAAAATAGTTGGGTATAATTCTGCCGTGTAAACGTAGGCTATGTTGAAAGAGGCAGTAGCAGCAAATTTCCCCAGCACGGCTATGATAGTTACCACCACAGGAAGATCTGATTGGTATATGAAAAATAAAGTTACTCGTTCATTCCTCATTAGGTCCTCAGTAAATACTTGTTTTTTGTGAACCTAACTGTAAAGTGTTATCAGTAAATATATGCTGTGCCTTTCAGATAAACACTGAATAATTCAAAGCTTTATAAGAAATGTTTTCACATTATAAATACATGTCTTTAGTTGGCAGATACCTTTTGGGATAGCAAGGACCACAAGGCAAGCAGCACCCCCAAAGAACAGGAAGCCTGATTGACATATTCTCCTTCCAAAATGTTGAATTAGAGCCAAACCGCTCAGGACTGCAGGAATTTCAACAGCACCAAAAATGAACTGTGTGAGGTAGATATTCAGACCAAAACTGCCAACATTCAGGCTAAATCCGTAATACATAAGACTTGTTGAAAAC
>NW_024624274.1:0-3757 GCF_008729295.1 Plectropomus leopardus
AGAACTGTAGCAAACAACTCTAATCCTAGCAACAATAATACTACTGCTATTATAACCAATGAGTAATAAAACAGCGCCTGGATATGAAATCCACCTTAATTTGCTTCAGCTGTAAAACTCCTTTCACCTCTTCTCATGCAAGCTGACTGCAAACAGTGCCAAATAATAAATCTATGAACATTTTGCTGTTAAAAACACAAAGAGGATTATCACCAGGCTGCTTAATTGGCTCATTATATAAAGAAATCTCTTCAGTGACATTGAGTCTTTGATAAATGTTCGGACAGATACTGTCTATTTTTGTAAAGAGGTTTAACAGCCATAAATCACTGTGCGGTCCAGTGCCAGAACGAATTTATTTCAAGGTCATGCTGCTTGATTTGACGGCGCAACCATTTATACCTTTAAGCTTTTGGCTCTGCATGAAGACCTCTGCTGTGATGTCTGTTTTTGTCTGCTTTTATGCATTCCTTTAAAAACTACTTTTTATATGTGTGCTTTCTATAAACATGCTTTGACTATAATCCATTCACATTTTTTGGGACTATCAACCCGGAGGAAAGTTGTGTAGTCATGCAGTGTAGTGTTAACTTGATTTGAATACAAGTGAAGAATTATGGGAGCTCTCTGAAAAAGTGTTTTTTTGTGAGGATTTTTTTTTTTTTTTGCCAGTGCACTTAAATTCAGTGAGTCTGAAGTCTGATTATGTAAAATAGATTTTCTCCAGAGAAATAAAGCAGTTTAAAATCCAAAATACTGATAGTGAACTGCCATCTCGAATTGAAAAACTCCATTAAGAATCCAAAAAAATTAGCAAACTTATGAATTCTGTGTGTGTTTTACGGTCACTCCGTTGCAGAACTTTTGACTTTGACATAATTCACTGTAGACAGATTTTAAAGCTCTCTAGGATATTGCGTTTGGGGTTTAGGGAATATCACAGGCTAGGTAATCTTGATTGGGGATGACAGTCCCCTTACACTGTCAACATGCTATTTTTACCCAGCTCATTGCACATTATTGCCCTCAGGCAACCCAATCCCGTTTCATCTCTTACCCTCCCCAAAAATCTCTCATTATTTAAACATGCATTTCAGGTTATCAGCCTTCATTCATCTACACGCTGATGTGAATACATTAACAAGTCTCTCTTTTTTTAATGCATAGTTTGTCATCAGGGTGAACGGCTTTTTAAATGTGCTGTTTAATGTGAACCAGTAAACCAGAAAAACTGATTTGTTCATGTTGTGAGGCTGAATTTTGAGACTCTTTACCTGCTTGCCCGCTGGTTTTTATGATCAGTTGCCTTTAATATGAAAAAAAGAAAACACTGGCTACAAAACGTCAAGCTTCACCTGGTCTGTAGAAAATCTTTAAGCTATATTGGATTTTTTTTTCTCTGCACTGTTTGGTCTTTTTTTGTGCTGCGTATTGTTTAAAAAAACTTACAACTAAGGACCCTTAAAGTGGTTGTGCTGCTTATAGAGTTCTTTATTACATAGCTTTTTGTTGACATCTGTGCTCGCTCAATTTTGTCTTGAATGGCCAATTCTGTGAAATACGCTGCACTGGACTTAACCAGACCACAGACTGTGTGGGTCGTAGCTGCTGTATTAATGGGCCAATCACATTAAATCAAAAAATACTTGGGGTGATTTGCAGCGTGCTTCTAGATGTGGGTTTCAGAAAAGAAAGCATGCAGGTATGGTTTGACTGGAGAGTGGAGATGGGGCGGCTGTGGCTCAGAGGTAGAGTGAGTCGTCCTTTAATCGCAAGGTCAGCAATTTGATCCCCGGCTCCTCCAGGCAACATGTCAAAGTATCCTTGGGCAAGATACTGAACCCCAAATTGCTCCTGAGTGTTGCTGGGTGTGAGTGCATACGAATGGTTACTGAGTGTGTGTGAATGGGTGAATGTGAAATGTTGTGTGAAAGTGCTTTGAGTTGTCAATAAGACTTGAAAAACACTATACAAGTGCAGTCTATTTACCATTCAGACGTTTCAGTACCACTCAGTACTGGGTTATTTCGGTCAGTACCCTAAACCAATTCATTGTCAGGGGAACATGAATATCTTTACAAAGTCTCTTGCCAATCCATCCAATAGTTAATATTTTAGTGCATGAAACCCAGCAGGAAGGTGTCAAGGATTTAACACTGTTGTTAATGACGTACTACGAGGAGCGCAGGGTCATCTATATGGCGGGCAGGAGGGAAGCTGGATGGGTCAAACAAACCTGGACTTTCACCTGAAAGTCTGATGTTCGCTTCCCCTTTGAATGTAATGTTTTTTTTATGCACCTCACCGTGTCCCTCCTTCCTTTAACCTCCTTCCTTTAATCCTCATCATCTGCGTCAGCATGTGCGTTTGTTGACATCCTGGTGTTTGGACAGACATTTTCTATACATGCACTTACGGGGTCAGTGTGTCTGCAGCTCAGTGGACTTGAGCCAGTGTGAAAAGTGATAAAATGCTCTGTAGGTCTGAGGGAAACTGCAGAGTCGGGTGGTTCATCACTGCGTCATGTAAGGCATTTTTATTCATTAGAAAAATCTTGACTTTAGCTCTATTAACCTAAGTTGGTTGTTTGTCCAACTGTGGGAAGCGAAGGGTTAATTTGAGATGTGGACAGCATTTCAGAGGTCTGGACCCAGGCTCCCTGCAGTGCAGACGTTGTAGATTCTTGCTTCTTGGTTAAATGTTTGGCTAACCTCAGAGAAAACTCTCTCCTGACAGATGCAAGCAGCCACTTCATTTTATTGATGTTGTGTTTCATTATTTCTGGATGTTGACAGCTTTCCTCAAGCAGAAAAAAACCCACTGAAGCTTTAACTGTGTCAGTGATCGCTCAGCAAACTTCTCTTTCTCCACTTTCTCTGCTCTGCAAACTGTCAGTGAGAAAGGTTTCTAACGACCCGAGTCGACCTGCCTGCAGATCAGGGTCAGATCTGTCCATATAACTGGGTGAAAAATGTCTTGTTTTGAGGCGTGTTATTAACTGTCAGACACATTGCTACGTGCTCTCACTGCTGATTGTCTAAACCCAATGACAGTCAGTTTTTTCTCCCCCCAAAACAAATATTTCAACCTGTTAACATCATTGAGTGGCAGGCACCAGAACTAACTGAATTTCATCTGAGCTTATCGTTTAAATGAGCTGCAGCAGTCTCACCTGCACACAGCCGCTGATGTAAAAATAAATACCGTCTTTGAAATATTGCCCCCCTTTCAACTTTAAATTGCCTCATTTGCTGTATTTCAACACTCCCAGTATCCTGTTTGATGATTTCATTTCCTTCATCTTAAGAAATAACAAATGTGAGATGACAAATGTGAAATTTGTTACAGATTATTTCATTTCTGTCCCGTGAATGTGGCGAGAAATGTGTGTGATGACAGCCTGCATGGAAAAATATAATTTTACTCATCACTTGTCAGAGCCTTCACGCCAACCCCCTACTATTTGGGTTGCATTATCCAGCAATGTGCAGAAATTGTGTTTTTCTAAATAGAAAATAAACACTGGGCTCCAGGCTGGGTCTTCCTCTTGATTCAACTCGCTGAAACCTGAGCAAAATGGCTTGATTTGAGGACAAAGAAATGACCCAAAATCTGGCAAGAAATTAGTACAAAAATTTAACTGAAAATTTGTTTAAAACAAAAAGGAGAAATAAAAATGGTAAACAAGATAACAAATTATAATTCTGTGATATAATTTTAGATTTATGATAATTATTAATATAGTTTTATCCCTAGG
>NW_024624275.1:0-2579 GCF_008729295.1 Plectropomus leopardus
TTGAGACAACAAAGACACAGTGACCACAAAGACACTTAAAACCACCATAAAGACACTCACAGTGACCACAGAGACTGAAAACTAGAGATGCGCGATAATTGTCGGCCCGATAATGAGATTTATGACGTCATACTGATAATCCGATTACAAAGTGTTTGGCCGATAAACAGCACCGATAATAATAAGCGTAAATTGCTGTAATTTCGCCCGTGTTGCCATGGTTTCACTCCTCCAGAACTACACACACTGCATTATGCTGCGTGTCAAACTGCTGCTGCTCGATCAGTCCACAACATGTCATCAGTCAGCAGGGTTTAACCCTTTCTTTCTTTCTCTTTTTTTAACTCTTTCCCCGCCATTGATGAGATTTTCTGTCAATCTGTGTTTCCACTGTAGTGTGGGGACACTGTTACCGATGTTATACAATAAAACAACATTTCCACCCAAAAACAAACCAACAAGACGATCTAAGGTCCCAGGGTGACGGAGGAGAGGACTACTAAGGTACCGACTTTATCGCTATTTAGCAGCTTTTCGGAGACGCTCAGCGGCGCTGTTTTAAAAAAACGCAACGGGAGAAACATTTAGCGACTTATTTAAATCATCAGTGAACAAGGAGGAAATATACAGTCCAGGGCCCTTATAGGAAATATAGGAGGCCGCTGAGAGCGCCACACGCTGGAGGGGCGCCGCTGGTCGTGCTCAAAAAAACCCAAAACCCTGATAATAGTTTATTGTCCTGTTAGCGCTCTTTCTTCATGTTCTGCCCTGAAAATAACAATAATAATAATACTTAGGGTCTGTTCTGTAGCTGTGACCTGTCCTGACATTTTGGGGAATGTTCCTCTCTCTAGATCCACTATAACTACAACTGAATATTATTTTCGACATTATTTTTGTACAATTCAAGTTAACATAAGAAGATGAGAGGGGAAAAAACCCTAAAATATATAAATGAAACAGATTTTGCTCTTGAAAGACTTTCTTTTACAAAAATGCAATTTTCCAACTTTTTGTCTGAAATGTTGTTTTTGGACGAATTTGGACTATTTGAAAATTATTATAGTGCATCACTGTTCAAAATCACCACAAAAACACTCACAGTGACCACAAAGAGACTTAAAACCACCTGAGGGACTCCTGGAGGTCACAGAACCACATCATCTACAAACAGATTAACTCTTGACTTGAATCGCTAACAGAAGCTGAGATCAGAGTCAAACCACCTCGTCCTCTCACGGGCATCGATCACTGTGTGATTTTTCAAAATGGGATCTGAGAGACGTTTCATCTAGCAGGCTCAACATCTGGATCTTACTCTCAGTCCAAATCCTGAAGAGTGAAATTAGTTTTGACGTTGACGACCTAAAACCAGCAGCAGATTCAGGCGAGGGAAATATCAGACAAACATGGATCAGCAGCTTCACGAAGAAAACCCGGTCCAGACTGGAGGAGTCGCCGAGATCAGCTGTTATTCTCTCACCCCCCAAATTTGGGGCCTCTGACTGTTTCTGTCCCTGAGATGTAGCAGTCAGACGGCGTCTGCCGGAAGTTTCAACCCTGTGATTCAGAGCCCGCCGGGACGTCCTGAATTCATCCGGCTGAACTGAACCAAACAGTCTGAACAATAACAGGAAGAGTCGCTGTGACCTCTGACTCAGGAGCATTTCCTGTTTTTATTTTATAAAAATAACAAACTGTGAGTTTGATTTTCACATAAAACAGGTTTTAAAAGCTTTGTGGAGTTTTTTTTTTTGTTTATTTTCTACTCAACCGATGTTTGTTGATTTTGTGTTTTCTATTTGCAGTCTGAAAAAAGTTTTATTTAACATTATTATTATAATTATTATCGTTATTATGGGTGTAGTCGTTGAACAGTGTGTGGCGGCTGACAGCAGCTCTGGGATCAGTCTGCTGTGTGAGGCGGAGTCAGCAGCAGCAGCTCTGAGTGATCAGGTCTCAGAGTCTCACAGTCTCAGTCAGGGTTCAGATCAGCGCTCAGTCTCACAGTCTCAGTCCGGATTCAGGCGCGTCACGATTCATATCAGACCTCCGTCATGAAGTCTGCCTCCGTCTTTCTGTCTCTGGTTCCGGTTCTGCTCCTCCTCTCGGACCGGGTCTCTGCGGGTCCGGGCTGCGGACCGTGTGACCCGGCTCAGTGCGCTCCTCTCCCGGCGGACGGCTGTCCCGCCGGTTCTCAGCTGGACTCCTGCGGCTGCTGCTCGGTGTGCGCCGCTGCGGAAGGAGAGCTGTGCGGCGGCCGCCGCGCGGCAGCGCGCCGCTGCGGCCCCGGACTGGAATGCATCAAAAGCAATGAGGACAAGAAGAGCAAGCTGGGCGTGTGCGCGTGCAAGACCAACTACGAGGTCTGCGGCACCGACGGGGTCACGTACCGGAGCGGCTGCGCACTGAAGAGCGCCAACCTGAAGGCCGAGAGGGAGGGCAAAGAGCCAATCAGCATCCAGAACAAGGGCCGCTGCGCCTCAGGTGAGATGTGAGCCTCAGGTGAGACTGTGAGCCTCAGGTGAGATCTGAGTCTCAGGTGAGACTGTGAGCCTCAGGTGAGATCTGAGCCTCAG
>NW_024624276.1:0-5419 GCF_008729295.1 Plectropomus leopardus
AAAGTCCAAAAATGGCCAAAATATGATAAATTAGCATGACGAAAAAATCGCCAAAAACCATCTAGTATAGCATGGCGAAAAATCTCAAATTTTGACATGTCCAAAAAATGGCTGAAAACCGCTTATTATAGCTCATAGTGAAGTGCCATAGTATAGCGTGTTTAAACAAAAAAGAGCCAAAAAATGGCAAAAAGTCATAATAAGTCATGCTGAAAAAATGTCCAAAATCCCCATAGTCTAGTATGGCAAAAAATCTCAGATTTTGACATGTCCAAAAATGTTTGAAAACATCTTATTATGTCTCATAGAGACACATCATACTATAGCATGTTGAAAGACGGTTGGAGACAGATAAATCCATTGCAACCACTTTTAGTGGAACATAATGGAGTGGAGCAGAAATACAATTGCGCACAGGAGGGTGGGTTGAAGTGATGGTGAAGTGAAGGTATTATTAGATCAAAATGTTTAAATAAGTCTTTTTACTCTTTAATCTGCTGTCATTTAGCAAGTTTGATGTCATAGCATCGGTCACAAATGTTGGTCAATAAGGGAAAATAATTTTGGCCTTCATGTAGGCATAACAATTAGCATGACGCTGCAGGGAATCGAACCCCATCCTGGTGAACCAGGAGTACCATTACCAGTGTCTTTTGCTTTTTTACGCCACATGGATGGTAAAGCAAAACCTGCATTAGCAACAGCATAAGTTCGTCATATATCATTGCATAAAATTGTACAGTTGTCCCCTAAAGGATGAACATGTACGTAGGCAGTGCAAATTGGAGTTCTGCTTCGTAAAAGTGAATTTGTTGCTCTACTTTTGCAGTTATAAATGCTGTTGTAATGCAGGAAAAAGAAACCTGTCAAGTGAGATGACAACAAAGCATGTAAGCTGTGACAGCTGTGAGCTTTTAGACTAGCAAATACTTTAGCAAGTAGTTTAATGGATTCTTCAACTCATTCGGACTTATTCGTATATCATGGATGATATTATATCGTTTTTGTGTATTTGTTTCTGTGAGACATCAATATTATTGAGGAAACCACAAAAAGGTATTGATGATAGCAGGGGTGTGTTTGTGGTTGTGTAAGTTGAATGAAAGATATTAGCTGAATGGTTTTTGCTTTGTAATGCATAATGGTACCGTTAGCAGTAATTGAAGTATTAATGAAGTAAGAAAAATCTGTATTATTTGGTGTAGGACAGGAGCCAGGAGGGAGGCGGAGTTGAACCACGGAGTAAAAAGCCGTTCGCAATTTTCTCATTTCAAAACAAAATTATGTCAGTCGCCATGTACACGGAAAATCAACACATTGAGCTCTTATTTTGGTACTTCTGCCAAGCTGCAGTGTGAATTTGCATTCATATTTGATATTCAACATTTAGATTTATTATTCAACACTTAGATTTAAGATTTAGGTTTAATATTTAACATTTAGATTTAATATATAACATTTAGATTTAATTTGAAACATTTTTGTTTAACAGTGACATTACTTTGAACATTTTTTTCATGAAAGAATAAATCACAAATATTGCTCTAAATATGATTAAAAAAGTGTCACGCCTCTTTTTAATTATGTTTTAGAGCTAAATGTGGAGAAATGTTGCCGTTTCTTTCAGAGTGCACAGCTTTACAGTCACACACAGCACCCAATGAGCCGTAAACAGTATGCACTGCAACATCCTGTTTCTCAAATTCTTCTTTGCACTCTCTACATAGTTGTTCTGCAACTTCAGTGCATACTGGAGTAAATTTGACATTTTCTTACTGCCCATATCCATAACTTCCACAGTCTATCAGCACAAAGCAGTCATTGTACTGCTCAATTTTAGTTCAATAAATCTGGTTTAGCATCACCAGTCTGCCTTCTTGCAGCAGCATAGCATCAACCTCAGCTTCTTGCAGAGTGCACACAGGAACAGTCTTGTGTTTGATAACTGCCACAGCTGATTCATTCCTGTCAGCAAACACTGCTTCAGCAGCATCAGCACCAGCAGCTACAGATGACGCCAATCTTTCTGAACACACCACAAGCATTAGCATCAACATTGCTCTTACTTTTGATGATCTTTGGTGTGCGCCGCGTTCGGAAACCCTTCTTCTTCGGCATCTACGGTACAAGAAAATAATCATGTAAAAAGGAAATTAGCAAAGCAAATTCATTCATACATGCTCAATAATTGAGAAATTCAAATTACAACAAAATATGTTAATTTATTAACATGATGTTTGTTTTTAAATCCACTTTTTGGCAGATTTTAGCCTTTCACAGCTGTATCCAAGGTTTAAATTCATCTGATGTTTACATAACATTTACTTTTGCATAAAACTATATCCGAATAACACCTGTCTCGCTATCATGTTTCAAAAAATGCAGAATGCTAAGCTCTAGTCTGTTGAAGTCATTATGAATTCACTTAAAAATTGAATAAATCCAATTAAATGTTAATAAATTAATTAAATAAACGATCTTGGTGATGTAGGACTTGTTTATGTCAGTATAGGTTTCATTTTTTCTCCCAGTGTGTATTCCTGTTAAAGATGGTTTTAGTTTGGAAGTTTTCATACACTTGGAATATACAGCACTTGATTATCATGTATGTAATATAACAAAAATCATACAACATTTCCTTCATGTTTTATATTATAATACTATACATTTGTTTTCCTGTGCCTGGCAAAATAAAGACATTTACATCTTCACATACTTAAAAAAAAAAAAAAGAGCTACTTAAATCGAACATAAATCACAAGGACCGTTGTCCAATACATGCTGAGACACCTTTTTTTACGGATATTTTCCTGGCCTAATTGAGGAGTTAAACAAAAACACATGAAAGAGTTGATTAACAGTTGGTTTAAAATGTAATTGTTAAATTAAATATCTTACCTTGATTTCACACCAAATAATTGCCAGTCAGCAAAGATGAAAGTTGGGGAGCGGGACTCCTGTACTCCTCAGTCCCACATCTTCACAGGGCCTATAAGTGAAAAACAAAAGGTGAGTTATATGACAATAGCCTGTATTTATAGATCTAATTTGTTGTTTTTGTGCATATTAACTTAATTTATAGCTTTACGTATTGCAAACAAAGCTTTCTTACACACAAATCTCTCTTCACAGTAGCCTACACTCCTCTAGTGTTTTAATTTCACTTGTTTCAAAATAACAAATTAATTTAATTTATAGATACGCGCATTGCAGCTGCAATAACATTTATTCCACTTCATGCACACTGCACAAAAAAAACAAAAACACGATCCAAACAGTTAATAATAATGAACTGAACACTTACCTTATTTAGCAGTGTAGCAAGAATCCTCTTGGCTTACTCAAGGTAAAA
The DNA here is from genome assembly GCF_008729295.1 of Plectropomus leopardus. NCBI lineage: Eukaryota > Metazoa > Chordata > Actinopteri > Perciformes > Serranidae > Plectropomus > Plectropomus leopardus. The sequence continues at coordinate 3,353 of NW_024624276.1, forward strand.
TCCAACGGTCCTTGATGCTTGAAGTATGTGAGTCTCTTTCTCAGAAAAGAAACTGGTCAAGAGATTTATGATTAACACTGATGTTGCTGATCTTAGCACTGCACATAATGTGATCCACAGCACTGAGGACAGTGAGGATGGAACAGCTTATAGAAAGATTATCAGACTGCACCACCACATGTGAAGGTTTCAACAGACACTTTTTAATCTGCAGGAAATTTCCACAAATAGCATTTAAACCAAAGACTCATTTGTATCAGCAGTCAGCCTAAATATAAAACTTCAGTCTATTTTCACTGGGCCTCTACAGTCAGTCTGTCAACCCAACGACTTCCCTCAACCATTAAATACACCCAAAACCTTTAAAAACAGGCACCACGTGAACTCTTTCTCGTGAACAAAGGAAACAACAGATGCTTGTGTGAGCTCAGTATCAGCCGTGCACTGCTTAAGAAAAAGGTAACAACATAATCACCATGAGACACAGGTAACATTTATTAGATCTAAAGTGGAACCACCAAAACTGCAAAGTGACGAGTGAATTTCAAATAATGCATTTAAAAAAAAAATTAAAAACATTTCACGTCAGTAGCCCAAAGAAATAAATACAATAAAAGCAAACGTGGGAATCGATTTACTGTAAATTCACTCTGAGAAGCCGGTCAAAGCCAGAGTGCTTTCCGAAACACACACGGGTCATGGCACTCTTCCCTTGAACATGATCGTCGTCTCTGCAGGACACCTCAGTTGTTGGCTGTGTGTCCGCAATATTTTTGACAAAAAAAAAAAAATCTAAAACATGAAGCCATCATCACAAAAAGTCTTTAAAGCGCTGTGTTAGTTCCAAGTGTGCTGACGTGTTTAAACGTCCAGTCTTTAGTTTATCAGTAAAAAAAGGTGCCGAAGTCGCCCATGCCGTTGCGTCTGAACTGGTTACCTTGAATGGAGACAAAGATCTGGTGGTCCATCAGGTCCTGGACGGCTCGGCTGCAGGACGTTTCCTTGTTTCTGCTCAGCTGACGAGTAAACTGCCACTTCCTGCCTGAGGTGGAGGCCGCGTCGCCGTCTGTGCTGCTGTTGTTCTCTGCTGGTTCAGGCTGAACGTCAGCTGAGCCGCCGCTGCTCGTTATTGACGTTGTGGAGGTGACGGCAGGATCCGCAACTCCTCCCTGCGGTTTGTCCTCAGCTGTCGATCCAGCGGGGTCGTCTGGGAACAGAAAGTCTGTTCAGTATTGATTCTGTGCTGCGGAGAGCTTCTTACCTGCCTCCGTCTCCTCCTCTATATTCAAGGTTCATACACATTTTTTACCAATACATTTCCAGGACTTTTCCAGGACTTTGAGTCAGATTTTCAAGACCACACATTCTCTGAAATGACCACAGATACACCTAACTGGTTCTTTTTAAGTATTATACGACAGTTTTTTTAAACATATATTATTTTACAAAATAATGAATTTAGTACAGGATTAGAGCTGAATATTTAAATATAATTTACGGTTTGTTATTTATGAAGGTGAAGATATGTCATATCATTTTTTAAGCACTGGGGAGGGACTTTTTAATGGCTGTATTCTGTATTTATTTTACTGACGATTTTTAATGAAAACATTTTTTTTTTTTTTTTTTTTTTTAATTGGTGTTTTTTGAAGAAATTTTTTTGTGGGCAATTTAGAAGAAAGCAACTTGTTTTTCTTTAAAGGGGACCTATTTATGCTCTTTGGGTTTTTCCCTTCCCTTTATTGTTTTGTATGACATTGCTGTGCTCATAAATCTCATCTTAGTTTCAGTGTTTACTTCCGTAACTTAGTGACATCACAATGTAACGAACAGAATATGCATAGAGAGAGCCAGCTGACCAATCAGAGGAGATTGGGCTTCTTTGGAGGCGGGACATAAGCTCAGACAGACAGAGCTGCTGCAGCAGAGGACACTATGACACACACGTGTTTTTTGAACATTAAAGCATGGAAACCAATTCTAGTAGACCCGAAAATTCAAATATGATCCCAAAAATTGGGACTAGAAGGGCCTCTTTAAAAGTTTTTGGTGATATTTTGAAGAAAT
>NW_024624277.1:0-1742 GCF_008729295.1 Plectropomus leopardus
GTTACCTACTTCCACACAATATATTAGCACGTACTCCACATATTTTGTCATATGTCAGATTTATGTATGCTGGGCCATTCGAAGGTTGATTGTGGGTCAAATGTGGTCCACGGGCCGTCTCTTGAATTGGCCATTTTTGGAGCTGAAATGATCAGCCAATTAATCAAGCCCCCCAAACGTACTCAACAACTATTTTATTACCAAAATAACTACAAGAAAAAACGCCCAAAATGCCCCTGGTTAAGTCTACCTGGGGACACATCGGTATATTCTTGTGGTACTTGATTATGCATCCAAGTGCCCTGAGGTCATCCCCCTGAGGAACATGGACACAAACATGACAGCTCAGAAGCTCCTCCACTCTCTCAGCAGACTGGGAATCCCCAAGGAAATGCTGACGGGCCAGGGTACCTCCTTTAAGGTAATGAAAGACCTCTTTTAGCTTTTTAAAGTAAAACTACTTTGCATTACTGTCTACTTTCAACAGATGGGTTGGTAGAATATTTTAACAAGACTTTGAAATCAATTTTGAAGAAGTTTGTTTATAAAGACAGGCATCACTGGGACTGGTTCATATGTCTCAAATTTGAGGATTTGCAGTTTATCTTTGTCATAGATGATGATTAACAAAAAATTTGAGAGGTTTGGTCTGACCAACACCTTGGACTCTGGGACATAATAATGGACATATTTCATAATTTTCTATCTTAATTGAGAAAACAATCAACAGATTAATCAACAATAAAAGTTGTTGACAGTTTCTTCTCATAATCTTTACTTTTCATTGTCCCATTTTGGACAACTTTTTCAACTCAGTTCGTAAATAAAGGGGCCGCAATGATAAATTATAATAATACAAGATGTTATTACTAATAAGTATATATTCTTTTGAACTAATGGCAGTTTAAATGATATACTGCAATTATTTTTCCACATTTTTAACAATCTGGAAATGTTTTTTTTATACCATCAATAAATATAAATGTTCCACATGTTTGTAAAACCTTGCTTTGCTTGAAGTGTAATTGCTATTTCTGACCACACGGGGACACTACCAGACTGAAATTCTTCTGAGGAGCAAAGGGTTGTTTTCTCTACAGGTCAGTGTCGCTTTGAAACATCACTGAATGGTTAAATGGCCCAGAAAATTGGGCGTCCGTGTGTTTGTTTGCACATGCCTAACACTTAACTGTCAGCCTAAAGCCAATAAACAACACTATCTGACGGCCTGAAGGGAATAAAGTAAATTTGTGTGTTTATGGGTGTGTGTGAGTAAAGATAGCAATCTTTAGTCAGGGATAACATTGCTATTTCAAACACTCAAGGCCTAAATTTGGCCTCTCTGGGACAGCCCTTTGGAGGACACATGGACACACAAACACACACACACACACACACACATAGGACCTGTGTGGCGTTGTTAGACAGAGACTAAGCTGGTCCAAACCCCTGGAGTCAACTCTTGTCAATTCACTCTGGTTTGAAGACAAATCCTCTCATTCCTGTGGCCACGTGCCTCATTATTCCAACATCTATTATTCTACTGTGTGTGTGTGTGTGTGTGTGTGTGTGTGTGTGTGTGTGTGCGCGCGCACGTTATTTCCATTATTCTCTGGCAAAAGCTGCCGGCTTAACTGGGAACACTGTGCTCAGACACCCCCCCGAGTGTATGCAATTAAGAGTGTGTGTGTGTGTGTGTGTGTGTGTGTGTGTGTGTGTGTGTGTGTGTGTGAATATGTGTG
>NW_024624278.1:0-1487 GCF_008729295.1 Plectropomus leopardus
ATGGCTATTTCTCAGTAAAACACTCTGATATTTGGATTACATCCACAGATGAATATTAAAAATTAATAATATGGTTAAAAAACATCATTCATTCATTTAAAAAGACTTTTTTTCTGTTTATGAGACTAAAATTTGAACATCAAATTCAACAGGCTAACAAAGCATCAGGTGAGAAGCCTGACGTGTTTGAGAGACGCAGTGATTTGTTGTCTCTGACCGTAAACATGCTGTCCTATCATGTTTTAAAGCGAGTAAAAGTGTCGTGGCGTACCTCGCTCTGCAGCTCCGTCAGCTGTTTGGCGAGCTGCGTCTCGGTGGTTTGTGGGAGCTGATGGTACAAACTGCTCTGAATCTTCTGCTTCAGACCTTCTTTATATTTCACCTGCAGACACGGCGCATCCTCGTTATCTCATATTGCCAAAGTTCAGTCAAGGAGAGGTCTCAAACAGTGTTCATTGGAATCAGAGAAACAGTTTTATTACAACTTTTCTATATGACCTATATAATCTATTTCTATATACTCTTTTTTTGGACAATATTCTATTTTATTTTATTGATTTGTTTATTTTGTAATTCCCTTTTCTTGGCTCATTAAGATATGAACATACAAGAACACAATCTGCAAAAAGATGAAAATTAAGACCCTTTTAAAGTGTGGAAAAATAAATTAATTAAAAAATAAATTAATTAACTACATAAATGTTGTAAAATGTAAAAGGTCACAAAGCGGTGAGAGTACCTCGCTCTGCAGGTTCGACACCTCCTTGGCGTGTTGCGTGTGGATGGTTTCGGGCAGCAGAGAGAACAGATTCATGCTCATCTCCTTCTTACCGTCCTCTTTGTACTTCACCTGCAATCAACATTCGATAAACCAAACTGTGAGAGAATTATCCTGTTTTTTCGGGTGTCCGTGGTGTTGCTACGGTAACAGTACCTCGCTGAGTAGCTCAGACACTTCCCTGGCGTGAGCCGTCTCCAAAGTCTCCGGGAGAAGAGAGTACAAACACGAGTTCACGCCCTTCTTACCCGCCTCCTTATACCGCATCTGAAAATAAAAACATGTAAAAAAAACAGCTGTTACATGTTTTTATAATCATTTTAAGTAATGTTTGTTTGCGCGCTGACTGCGTTAAAGTGACGGCGTCTCACCTCGCTCTGCAGCTCAGCAACACTTTTAGCAAACTGAGTCTCGGTGGTTTCGGGGAGCTGAGAGTAGAAACTCTGCGAGAGGCTCCTCCTGCCGCCCTCCTTGTACTTACTCTGTAAAATGACAGAAAATCTGTCAGCAGGTTACATCGAAAATGCCGAATATTATGTACTGCAGTGCTTAAATAAATGGGTTTTCAGTAAAGCGATAAACGCTGTCAGAGTTTTGAGTAATTATCTTTGTCATTTTCAAGAGTCCAGTCAGTGACACAAGCTGCTGCATTGTTTTTGTTCTCATACGTCTGTATTTCTTAATATTTATTCTGCTATGAGGGTTTTTG
>NW_024624279.1:0-1253 GCF_008729295.1 Plectropomus leopardus
ATAATATTGTAATATTAAATAGATGATTCACTCGCAGTGTACCACGTGTTGCAGAGTCACATTCCTCGCCTTAACACTGATAAAGTCTGATGCACAGACATTGCAATGTGCATTATTTCATCTAGCAGTACTGATCTGTTTATCTGTTTCTCTCCACAGCTGTTTTTTGTTTTGTGATAAGTGCTTTAGGAGTCACTGCAGGAGCTCATCGCTTGTGGAGTCATAGATCCTACAAGGCCACATTACCTCTAAGGATCTTTCTTGGTTTTGCTAACTCCATGGCATTTCAGGTACCTAAAACAGAGCTCTGCAGTCACACAAGCACACACTTTTTTTTTTACATATGATTTATTTATGAGATTTTCAAGAAATTTTTATACAAAACTTCAAAAACACAATGTGTAAGGCCATACATGTCCATAAGAGATAAAATTGGCAGAAAACTAGACAAATAATACAGCAAAGCAAGGCTGTTTGTTGAGACATTCATAGAAAAAAATGCATGGGAACAAGCAGTATAGTCTTAAAAGGTAATCATAAATAATAACTACAAGGACAACAACGACAGCAGGAAATAAGAAAACAAAAACAAACACAAAGACAAGTTAACAGACAAACAAAGGGAAAAAAAAAAAGAAGCAGATAATAATGAGTGCATGCGTAATCACAAATACAAAATGACCTGCTCAATGCAGATGTACCACTAGGACTGGAAAAGCAGGGTTAGCAGGCCAGAGGGTTCAAGATGGTGGTACAGTGACGGGGGGCACACCACCGATGGGGACAATATTCAACTGAATGGACCTGACATGTTCTAGGAAGGGGAACCAAATTTTAGAAAATTTAACGTTGGAACCTGGAAGACAGTGTTTTATTTTCTCCTATTTCATAAAATAAAGGGCGTCTTTTATCCAGTGAGAATGGGAGGGTGGATGGGGGCTCTTCCAATGCATCAGAATTACACGCCTTGCTAGTAGTGTCAAAAAGGCAACAAGTTCAGAAGAGTAGGATGGCAGCGAGTGGTCTTGACACCAAACAAGCCAACTAAAGGCGATGGATGAATATTAACAGATGTGATGGCTGAAAGTGAATCAAAAACAGAATTTCAGAATGCAGACAGAGCAGGACACGACCAAAACATGAAGGTGTGGTCAGCACGTCCTAGATGACATTTGTCACAATTAGGGTCAGTGCCAGGAAATATGTGAGATAATTTACTTTTAGACCAGTGGACTCTATGAACTATCTTACAC
>NW_024624280.1:0-1666 GCF_008729295.1 Plectropomus leopardus
TTTTTGTTTTCCTTGATACATGCCTATTTTTGCACTATTGTATATTTTATATTTTATATTTTGTATATATTGATATTTTTATATATTTTTTTCTGTACATACGGCTGCTGTGACAAGTTAATTTCCCACAAGTGGGATAAATAAACGTGTCTAAGTCTAAGTCTAAGTCTAAAAAAATCCCCCCAAGCTAAATTTCAGATGATTTTCTTATCACTTTATAAGATTTTTTTAGCAAGTTGTCAGACATTTCTTTCCAGGTTTTATAGGGTTAATATCTTTTCATTTATCGTGAGTATTATCATTATTGGAAAATTCAAAAAGGTTATAATATATTGCATATTTTCATCATGTCATGTGGCTCTCATACAATTCTACATTTCCATGTCAGGGTTCAGGTACAGTCTCCTTTACTTTTGTTTGCACCAGCACAAGAACAGTGGCAGTTTTGGAGGAATGCCCCTATAATATCCCAATTCTGAATCAATACTGCAAAGATGATGTTTCAGTACATGTTTGAAAATGCTATTAGAGCTGCAACTAAGGACTGTTGTCACTGCTGATAAAGAAATCAGTTATTTGTCTGATTCATCATCATCATCTTCATTTAGTCTAAAAAATGTCCAAAAATTATATTTTCAAATAATTTGCTTTGCTTGGCAAACAGTGTAAAAAACCTAAAGATATTTGATTTATTTTTATATCAGAAGAGAGAGGTAGCATTTTTTTATATTTAACAAGCTAGAATCATAGATCAGCATTTTGATCACCATTTGCCTTAAACAGTGAACTGAAAAAAGCTTAATTATTGTTCATGCTCTGAAGGTCAGAGCAGAAGAAACATGATTACCACACATCCAAACTGATGGATCAATCTGCATCTATCAAAGTTTTGCCAGCTGTAAAAAAAAAACAAATAACAAAGGACAAGGGCTTCATTTTAGCAATAGTGCAACTGGAGGCCAGCAAAAATGCTGGAGTTAAATGAGGACTCTGTCTGCGAAAAGTTCAACTAATTAGATATGTGTCTAACTAGTGTCAGAGCGGTTTGTAATTTGGTTGGACTTTGCCTCTGAGCTGTTTAAGTAGCGTGGTGCAACAAAGGGAGCAGTCTACAGATCTCCCCAAGTGGAACACACTCCCACTTACTGTGGCATTCCACCGTCCCTGTGATCTGTCCTGCTACACATCCCACACACAGCTGATCACACAGATACACACATGCACGGTCATACACGCGCACACACAAAGTTGAGCTGTCTGTGTCTGCTGTGTGTATGTTGATAACAGGGCAAGGAAGTCCATTGTCTCAAAAAAAAACCCTCTAGTCAGCAGGGTTAATGGGTTCAAAGCCAGAAGAGGAAGAGCTCTTAAAAATAAGGATTTTGCATTAATCCTCTCTTCTGCATATGAGTAGTTTTTGCTGAACTAAGAGTTGTAATTGGGTTGAGGGTTCATCTTAAGGAAGGTGTAAAGGTTAGGCATGGGTTTAGGCAATCAATTCAGCAAAATTAACCCCTAGAAACTTGAGCAAGTTGACTTGATTTCTTTCAAAAACATGGAAAGAAGGCTATGAGTAATGAAAGATTTGACCCAGAAATAACCAAGAAACTAGTCAAAGGTAAAATAAAATTGCCTAAAATTATTTTAAATAAAAGAAATTAAAAAT
>NW_024624281.1:0-2306 GCF_008729295.1 Plectropomus leopardus
TATGTGACAAGACTAGTGAAGTTTATAACATAAAAATACTGTCATAGATTTGCTCTGTGATTACCTGTATTGCAATTGGCATGAATTTGTTTTCTGGGTTCACGTAGAGCAAACAGAGACCAGCAGTCACATGCAGAGGTTCACCATTTTTGACTCTGGGTGGTATTCCATCCATCCTCTTTTGGTTATAGAGGAATATGTTGCCTTTCTGTGTGGTAAGAAAAGAGAGAAGTAAAAATGTTTAAGAAATCAGGAGGCCGTGAAGGAGATAGGGTTCAAGAAAAGTTGGCCCACAAAGATTATGACTAATTTAAAGCCACTCGTCTTTCTTACCTCCATTTCCTTCTGCAGAGAGCTTCCCTCTGTCAGGAACGGCTTCACCATCTCCTCTGTGACTGGAAAGTTTGGGGGAAGCTCTGAGCAGCGCTTGATCACATTGGGGTTGACTCCATTCAGAAACTGGGATCCATAAAAGTCGTCCTCCTTCCAGTGCTCAGAAACATACTCTGGAAGAACAGCAGTTGACAAATATAATATCTAAAATTTTCTTTCTTTGGGTTTGAAGTTCAACATGATGATCATGGGCATTTAACTAAAAACATCATTGTTAGTTTATTCTTGAAAGAGTTTTACTTCATGGACAAAGAAATCTTGTTACCAAACAGAGCCAACAAATATATCTATCTCTGGAAATGGAACCATGACATTCTTGTGGCAAATTATGCTGTAAAACTGAAAAATGGGTAAAAAGAAAAATTACCTGACATTGTTGTCTTTTTGCACCAGAAGATTTTTTTCATGTCTTCAATGCATTCCCATTTTTCATTGGATCCAAGCAGCCCCTTAAGCTTGAGTTCAATGCCACTGAAGACACGGTGAGAAAAACAAGGGTCAACACAATACAAGATTAAACATTACGAATTTACATTTGGCCCAGAAATGTAGAGAATATGTCTATAGTGGCTTAACTTTTTTGTGTCCATCATATATAATATAGACCCACGTTATCAATTTTGTGTTATCTGCTTCAGTTGATTTGGACTTAGAGAAGCGGATTTCAGTTGGGAGCTCAGATGCATGTTCGAAATGGTTGATGTGGGGTAGCCCTTCAGCCATAATCCTCCATCTAAAACAAATAAACAAAAAAACAAAGTTACTAAAAAGAAGTTAGACATAACTCCAGGTGAACTTCTGAGATCGTAACTGCAGCTCTATGTACATGTTGTACTATACACATCAAAACTTACTGGTACAAGCTCTTTTTATGTATCAGCTCTTTTTTCCGGTGGTCAGTCAACAGGGGGTGGTCCTCCTCAAAATCCTTCATGGCTGAGGTATGAAAACAGTAACATTTTTACTGACAAAACTGACAAAATAAATTGTCAAGAAAACAAATAATTATATTTTATTTGGGGAATTTGAGTCAGACCTCTCCCTCCTCTCAGCTCCACCAGTTCTCCCCTGGAGATCCATCTGTAACAGGGGAAAAGAATGGCTTCTCCTTCTGGAGTCGTCACCACGACTTTGGAGAAGTACCATTCATCTTCTGGGAGATACAAAAATGGATCTTTCTCCACCTTAACCAGGAGGAGTTTCCCCAGAGATAAACTGGTTTTCACGGTGTAGGTCCCGGTCTTGAAATGATAATTATTAATATAAAAATAATTCAGTGAGGTATGTAATTATATGTAAATTTTGTGTACTCTGCTAACTGGAGAGAGGCAAATACTCCCACAACCTAAATATTTGCTCAAACAAAAGCCTTTACATTATCCCAGAAATACTTGAAAAGCACTCCATCAACTTTCTTTCTCAGTTTGAAGTTAAAGTAAATATGTCCACCAAGAATCAAATGTCAGTATAAAAAATGACAAACCTGAATGCACATTACAGTAATTAAAGTACAGAAAATTCTGGCACCTGACTGGTGAAAGCCTAGATTGTATAGTATAACTAAACCCTGTCTGGGAATATTTGGGCTTTTACAGTGGCTTAGTTTAAATTTTTTAGACTCCAACTTCAAAACACTGAATATAATGTATCATGTGACTCTCGAAACAAAAGAATGAATTGCCACGTGATTTTTATATTCACAGTCAGTCAGTTAATTCAGCTGGAATTACAGGGGTTAAAAGGCCACATCTGTAAGATGAATTTGCCAACTCATCAAATTTGTGTGGCTTACTGTATTGAAAACTAAATGTAGGTTTGAACTCATACAAATCATTTAAACAATAAATTTAGAAAAGTGGATCGAATTTGATTGTCCAAAAGACTGTTTAACGCACTTCTGTGCCTCACAGCCC
>NW_024624282.1:0-693 GCF_008729295.1 Plectropomus leopardus
CCTTTTTTTCTCGATATTTTCCTTCATGAAATAAACATTTTTCATTTTTCATGAACGAACTGAGATCACAACGTCTGTTCTGGATCTTAAAATAAGCATATTTATCTGCAAAACACTTTTTTAATTAAAAAGAAGCCAAAGTTTTCAAAGTTTAATGTTTAAATACAATTAAATTGTTTTTTTTTAACTCTTTATTCCTGCCTGATGATTCTGAGCAGACATTTACTCTAATTTTCTAAAACTCAGTTAAAACACTTTTTTTTTTTTGAAATTAGATTCAACAGTCGGACACATTAACACTTTCCGGTGTTAATGTGTCCGAAATCTGCACACGATTAATGAATAAAAAGACGATTACGATCTTGGTGAACGCAGGAGGAATTTTGGGACGGCTGTTTTCGTGTCAGCTCGTCGTGCGTCTCACCGTTTTCTCCCAGCATCACCATGATCTCAGAGTCGGTGAACTCTCCGGCTTTGATGTCCAGCGTGAACTCGCCCATCGTCTTTGACATTTCTGGATACTGAACGAAAACGAAAACATCAGCAGGAAGTTTCACAGAAACATTTTACTCCAAAAAGCTAAAACTCAAAGTGCAATTTTGTATTTTTTTCTGTCTTTTTTTCTGACTATAAAGTAAAGTTTAACCTCAGAATTGCCAGATTTAATAATAATAACAATAATAATAATAATAA
>NW_024624282.1:761-1729 GCF_008729295.1 Plectropomus leopardus
GTGTGTGTGTGTGTGTGTGTGACGCTCACCTCCCCCGTCAGGTTTGAGTCCTCCCGCCAGCATCCTGATGAAGGTCGTCTTCCCCGTCCCTGCAGACAGAAACAAACATTTAAACTCAAATTTAAAAATCGAACAAACTGAAATATTTTTGGAGAAACTGTCACGAACTTTCTTGCAGATTTTCGTGATTCTAAGACGACAAAAACTCTGATGAACGTCTGACTTTTCGTTGAGCATTTATCAGCTTGTTTTTTGTTAATGACCAAACTGGATTTTATTTTGGCACTGAAACCAAAACGACCCTTTTTTTCTCGATATTTTCCTTCATGAAATAAACATTTTTCATTTTTCATGAACGAACTGAGATCACAACGTCTGTTCTGGATCTTAAAATAAGCATATTTATCTGCAAAACACTTTTTTAATTAAAAAGAAGCCAAAGTTTTCAAAGTTTAATGTTTAAATACAATTAAATTGTTTTTTTTTAACTCTTTATTCCTGCCTGATGATTCTGAGCAGACATTTACTCTAATTTTCTAAAACTCAGTTAAAACACTTTTTTTTTTTTGAAATTAGATTCAACAGTCGGACACATTAACACTTTCCGGTGTTAATGTGTCCGAAATCTGCACACGATTAATGAATAAAAAGACGATTACGATCTTGGTGAACGCAGGAGGAATTTTGGGACGGCTGTTTTCGTGTCAGCTCGTCGTGCGTCTCACCGTTTTCTCCCAGCATCACCATGATCTCAGAGTCGGTGAACTCTCCGGCTTTGATGTCCAGCGTGAACTCGCCCATCGTCTTTGACATTTCTGGATACTGAACGAAAACGAAAACATCAGCAGGAAGTTTCACAGAAACATTTTACTCCAAAAAGCTAAAACTCAAAGTGCAATTTTGTATTTTTTTCTGTCTTTTTTTCTGACTATAAAGTAAAGTTTAACCTCAGAATTGCCAGATTTAAT
>NW_024624283.1:0-2623 GCF_008729295.1 Plectropomus leopardus
GGTTTTTTTAAATATTTGCTTTTGGTTTTTAAAAAATATATATATACATATTTTAGCACTTTTTCCTGTTTTTGTTATTTCACTCTCTTTTTCTTCTGTTAATTTTCAGGTATTTAAACTTGAGCTAATTGTCGCTTGTTTTTGGTTAATTTCTTGTTAAGCGGCCTATTGCCCTTTTTCTGTGTTTTTTGTAAAGAAATCAAGCCAATTCACCAACGTTTGAAAGGGTTAACGTAGACAATATTTAAAGTTTGAAACCTTTTCAGCTGATCAGGTGACCGGTGGCAATGCTCACACTGCCGGGAGCAACGGAGAACATAATCAAACGAACCTTTTCAAGTTTATGACGTAGCTTACGAAGCCTGTGATTGGACGAGCTGGCAGGAACTTCCTGTCAGGAAGTGGCGGGGAGGAAGTAGAGTAGCAATGCGAAACAACATTTGGCGGTTGTGTTTCCAGTGCTGCTGCAGGTTTATCGTCACTGTTTTGTGCTTGCATGTTTGTGAAACATGGCGTGTTTCTTCAGGAGAAGAATAGCAGCAAAGGTAATGAAGCCGAAAGATAACAGTGTATGCTAATGCTAACTTCGCAGCATGCTTTGACCCTGCAGCGAGTCGCAGCTAGAAGGAGGCAGGACTGCAAACAGCTGCTACCTGTGCTCTTTGACATGACCTCAAGCTGCTGTTTATCCAAAATCTTTTACTTGTGTGTGTGTTTTAGCTGGCCCGGACGCTGCAGCAGTCTGAGGACTTCTTCATACCAGCTCTGTCAGCTGTTCCAGTTTTAAAGAAACAGTTAAGTGTGTTTAACATTGACTCTGTCTTTGTGTGAGTCACGGTCTCTACATCAGTCTGTCTGAACTTTTGCTCCTCAGGCAGACTGCTGACTTTAAATTGTACATCAGCACATTACGGGTCAGAGGGATTTTACCATCCAGTGGTGACATTCAGCTGCAGACAGAAGACTTGGTCAAAAGGGTAAGATTGTTTTTGGAGGAAGCACGTATGAAGGTTACAGCAGACCTAACAAACTAACCCTTAAGAACCTGACAAAATTGGTTTCATTTTTTCAGCAACACTGGGAGAAGGCAACAAGCAACTTGACATGACCAAAAGAGTAGTAAAAACTAATTTAAAAATAGCAAAGAGATTAGCTGAAAATAAGCGAAAAACAAAGTGCACAAAAAATGAAAATGAGAGAAAATGCCTTTGTTTTACTATGTTTTTTCTGTAACAATGTTAAATATAAAAATTTATATATAGAGAGAAAATACTCAATTGGCAGCTTCAGTCTGACTAACAGGACACAGGTGTCCTAATCAAGCCTGAAGTCAATGACTGGTTTCTGATAGATAGATAGATAGATAGATAGATAGATAGATAGATAGATATACTTTATTGATCTCAAAAACTCAGAAATTGGAGTGTAGCAGCGCCATGCAGTAAGAACAAGAGAATAAAGAGCACACATTATTAATACAATATAAAGGAATATGCTTTAAAAACAACAACAAAAAAAAAAAAACTAAAAAACAGAGACTGTACATATATACATATATACTTGTGTAAAGTGCGGAACAGTATCTGAATAAATAAAAAAAAAAGTCAGCAGTGTAGAGTGAGGAACATTGAGTTTCCATGTGGATGAAATGTGTAAACTGATTTTCCTTGCCATTTCTCCAAAATCACAAAGTAAATAAATATATCTTTATAATTTATGTATTTATTTTTTTTAGATGTACTCTGAGTCTGTTCTTTTTAATATAACACTGAACTCAAAAAGATGTGGGACCTTGCATCTTCCTTACAATCTACTTTGTATTCTTCAGTTGAAACAGGACAGTGTGGTGGAGGACATATCTGCTGGAAATGGAGTGATCAACTTTAAAGTGAATCGCGAACTTCTCGTCCAGGTTTGTCAGGTTCATTTTATTTTCCACCGTGGCGATCAGACTTCCAGTGCTATTATAATCTGTTTTACTTCATCCGTTTTAGAAAATGTTGGAGCCGTTTGGAAAAGAGGAGGATGAGAAATTTGGATTAAATAGTGAACTTTTAAATACTCTGAAGAGAGGAACAACATTAGTTGAATACAGGTGTGTTTTAGCATCAAATTTAAAACTACATGCAGTGTCTTCACCTTATAGATTGTCATCAGACAGAATTAATGTATTTTTATGTTGCAGCTCTCCAAATATTGCCAAAAAATTCCATGCCGGACACTTAAGATCTACAATTATTGGTGAGTCAATGTATTCTGTAACTGAAGCAAAAGTGGATATATTGATTAACGTGTATGTAAACTGCACTGTAAATTAGAGAGGTCGGCCAGGCCAGTGTATCAGCTGATATTAGCTCATTGCAAATCGATCTATCTGCGTATATGTCAGCTGATAAATGACCAGAAATAAATTCTTTATCTGTTTTTTTTTCCAAACCCTCAAATATCAATGCCTATCTGCTCTGCCATAATACAAAATCTTATGTATCCATGTAACATGCAGGCTCTCCGTTTTAGAAAATTGTAATATTCAGACTTTAACCAACCTTAAGCTCAGCTCACGAGGGTTTGTGGAGCCGCTGGTGCTCCAGTTTGTTGTGGGTTCTTGAGTTTGGTCTTTTTT
>NW_024624284.1:0-1745 GCF_008729295.1 Plectropomus leopardus
CTGTCACATCAAAGAGAAAATTTGTTTAAAAAAAAATAAAAGCTGTATCTCCCAGTTCTAGCAATAATTAGGTGCTTTTGAAGAGATTTAAAAATATCGAGATACATATCGTGTATCGAGATGTAGCTTAAAAATATCACAATATAATTTTCAGCCCATATGGCCCAGCTGTAGCTGACACAGTGCCTTTGGTGGACTGAGCGTGTGCATACCTTGTAGACATGAAGGAAGAGTATAGAGAGGTAAAGGAGAATGACGATGAGGAAGGGCAGGATGAAGACGATGGCCAGAGGGGTGAAGACCCACAGCAGGTAATCCAACACACTCAGATAGTCCTCCAACTGACCGAGGCCCGCCCAGTCCTCCCACGCATGGAACACACACACCTGTGGACCAAGACACACAATTCAATCCTTCACTCTAACTTTGTACATGTCCACCACAGAACGACCCCTGAAGACGTCAGCTAAATCTTCAGGTGTCAGAGCTGTGAAGGTGGCTGTAGGAATTACTTTGGTTCACATCAGTTTTTTCATTATTTGAGCAGCACAAACTAATTTAATATTTCTGTCCACCCCAGTTGTCGTGGATTGGCAGGAAAAGCTCCAGAGAGGATAACTAAAAAAAACTTCAGCACAAAAAATGTTGACGCATTGCTCACAGTAACATTAGTGTGGTGACATTTTTATTTGGGATTTGAGTGAACTGACCCTTTAAGCACATACATTAAACCTAACCAAGTTAGTCGCGCTCAACCTGATCATGACAAAGAGGATTTAGCCAATGATGAAGTTAGTAGATCTGCCAGTTCTGTTTCTTAATAAGAAAATACAAATATGACTGACTAGTTGGCAATCAGCATAATACAGATATTTAGCACAGTAAAATTGGTTTACTGAAGTTGCTTAAACTTAGACCTCTCACCCCGGACACAGACTTTTTGAGACCCTCCCCTCTGGCAAGAGGCTGCGGCCCATCAGACCAAAATGCCTCAAGAACAGTTTCTTCCCCTCTGCAGTCACCATCATGAACAATACTCCAGCCCTCCCCGCACTGCCCATATGATACAGGCTCTAATCCAGCCCCAGAGTCTGAAAACATTACATTAATGTTGTGCTAAATCAGTTTTTATGTGTTACATTAACTCACACTGGGCTGGATTTCTTTACATGCACACTGTAGGTTAATTAATTTATTTAGACTGTAGATATTGGCACTGTAACTCAACTTCTGCACAACTATACTATTCCTCCACTGCACCTTTTGTACATACTTTTTGTGTTCTTTATGTTCTAGTTTTTCATTTTATATTTTTAAATTGCTTCCATATTTTTATCTTATGTCTTATACTATTTAAATTCACTATTTGTATTCTTCATTTATGTTAATTGTTTTGCACCAAAACACCAAGTCAGATTCCTTGTATATGTAAATGTACTTGACAATAAAACCAGATTCTGATTCTGATTCATAAAAAAAAAACATGAATTAAGACTAAGAGTTATACTTGTTTACATTTTTCAAGACAATTGGTTTCCTAGATTTTTTTAAAAGTAAAATCAACTTGCTAGATTTTACAGTGTGACAATAAAAAGCCCCATGGTGACCTCCAGCTCATTCAGAGCTGTTAAACGTGTGTCCCGAACAGGCTGAGGCCTCTGCAGCGGCCCAGATTCAATACCAACCTGTAGCCCTTTCCTGTCTCACTTATCAGTCCTTTCAATAAAGGCAAATGTGCCCTATAT
>NW_024624285.1:0-2171 GCF_008729295.1 Plectropomus leopardus
CATATACCCAGTAACACAGAGTCTAATCAAGATAAGGAAAAAGGCATAAAAAAACTCCCAAAAGCACACATTTTCATCTGTTGTACCTCTTTATCTGGAGGACCGTCGCGTCATCATTCTCTCCACTCTATCTCTCCTCACTGGCTGGTCTTGGGGTGGCGTAGTCGAGTGGAAACTTTTGTTGCTCGGGAGTTTCCACCCCTTATGCTTGTGGTTTCCTGTCAGTGATTGCTCAAACGGCTGCTGCTGCTTGTTCACAAACATGTTAAACATGTTCATGAGCCAGGTTGTGGCCATTTGCATGTTCATGAAAGGGTTCATCTCCCTCGGGGGGGAATGAGCAGCTTGGGTTAGGATCTGGGTCCGAGTTTCCATTCTTGGCTGGTCTCCCAACAGACATTTTTCGACATACTATAGTATGGCATTTTTGGTCAATTTTTCAACGTGCTATATTGTGTTGTTTTTGGACGTTTTTGCAACATTCTATACTATGACGTGTCTCGGCATGCTATTTTACGTGGTTTTCAGCTCTTTTTTGGATGTGTCATAAGCATTTTTATAACATTCCATGCTATGACGTGTCTCTGCATGCATTTCATGTGGTTTTCAGCTGTTTTGTGGACATATCATATTTCAACATTTTTCCCTTTGCTATAGTATAGCTTTTTCGGTCATTTTTTCAACATGCCATAGAAACACTAGCAATCAGCGGGAAACACTGCGTCATAGTATAGTATGTTGGCCAAAATGGTCCAAAACGGCCTAAAAACGTCATAGTATAGTATGTCATCCAAAATGGCATAGATGAAAAAGTCAGAGTCCAGCATGTCATCCAAAATAGCACGAACATCATAGTGCAGTATGTTATTTGCAATAGCATGAAAAAAAAATTTTTTTTAAACATAAAATATCATGTTAGGTAGTCAAAAATAGCCTAAAAAGTTCTAGTACAGTGTGTCATCCAAAAGAGCACAAAACATTCTGTAAAACTGCTTAAAAGTTAATGTGACCTTCTCAGTAACCAAGACAGCACTCCGACTCCTTTTCTGTCTTCTGACAATCATTCTGACGCTGTCAAAATCCAACCAGATTTTGCCGTTATATCTCGAATCATAGCTCTGTTGTCAAATTTCAAAAGTTGTCTTTGCAGGATAAAGATGTGTAATCCTCCTCCTCCCTGTTCACTTTTTCCCCAGCTGATGTACTGCTCAGTCCTGCTTGTCATCCCATCATCCTCATCGTTCAGCCATCTCTGTCATCACATCCACCACCAGTGTCAAGACTCCGTTGGGGGGAATGTTCCCAAACTAAGCACTGCATCTCTCACCCTGAAGCAACACCTCACGATAGGGACATATCGCCAAAGAACTCGTCATGATTCATGTTATTGTGTATTTTGTAATACATTTGCTCACACAAAAACGTCTCACCTGATTGAAAAAGTACAGCACACTGATAAATAAAGCATGAAAGTCATTGTGTAGTATGTTGTTCAAAATATCATGAAACAGAAATAATAAAGTATGTCATTAAAAATCATGCAAAAAAAGCTTCAAAATATCATCACATTGTATGTCATCCAAAATACCATAAAAATATCCTGGTGTAGTATGTTGTGCAAAATAGCTCAGAATTGTTACAGTATAATTTGTTGTCCAAAAGAACATGAACAAATACAGCATAATATGTCCTTTAAATAGCATGAAAAATCAAGTACCATATGTTGAGCAAAGAAGCTTGAAAAAGTAATCCCACAGTATGCCGTTCAAAGAAGCATGAAACAGTCATAGTACAG
Organism: Plectropomus leopardus; assembly: GCF_008729295.1. Classification (NCBI taxonomy): domain Eukaryota; kingdom Metazoa; phylum Chordata; class Actinopteri; order Perciformes; family Serranidae; genus Plectropomus; species Plectropomus leopardus. The sequence continues at coordinate 1,796 of NW_024624285.1, forward strand.
CATGTCTTCCAAAATAGCACAAAAAGTTTTAGTATAGTATGTCATCCAATACAGCATAAAAAAAACCATCCTATACTATGTCATCCAAAAAGGCATAGGCAAGGCAACTTTATTTTTATAGCACATTTCATACAACAGGGCAATTCCAAGTGCTTTACAGAGAAATAAAATATAAAAACATAATGAAAGATACATATTTACAATAAAAGAGATAAGATATAAAAGGTAAATTAAAAAAATTAAAAAATCACTATTAAAAATGGCAAAAGTGCAGACAAGAGGTGAAAAGATAACAAGATAATTTAAAATGATTTAAAATCAAGTTTAAAAATAAGCTGGTAGTCATTAGCAGATAGAGTAGGCAGTGTAAAAAAAA
>NW_024624286.1:0-1559 GCF_008729295.1 Plectropomus leopardus
CTGTCTGTCACTAAACTATAGAAATCATTTGAGGAAGTTGTAATAGTAAACGGTATGTGTCCATTTATTCTGCAATTCACTTGACCATTGTTAGTTGAATCTGGGTCAAGGACACTGAACATTACTATAACTGTATTTTGAGGAGAGTCTTCTGGAATTGAATCAGACGTGGAAAGTATACTGATTACAGGCTTATTATCATTAATGTCAATAACATCAACAATAATCTTACTGGAATCAGACAGACCACCGGTGTCTGTAGCCTCAATATCAATCTGGTAGTGCTTTGCTTTTTCATAGTCAACTTCACCAACTAATATTACTTCACCAATTTCATTTATTGTAAATATATCAGACACGCTGTCCATAGTGGTGGTAACTGAATAAGAAACTTCCCCGTTTGTTCCTTTGTCTGCATCAGAAGCACTCACTGTTGTCAGTGTTGTTCCTTTCTGAGAATTCTCGGCTATGGCTGCCTTATAGACCGACTGCATAAAAACAGGAGCATTGTCGTTTGCATCGAGCACAGTCACGTAAATCTTTACCGTGCCAGACATCGGAGGTTCTCCTCCATCTACAGCTGTTAACAAAAGCGATATTTGTTCATCTTTTTCTCGATCTAATGGCTTGTGCAAAACCATTTCGAGCTTTTTAATCCCATCTGCATGACTTTGTATTTTCAGTGCAAAATTATCTGTAGGTTTCAAGCTATAATTTTTCAGCCCGTTTATGCCAATATCTGCATCAACCGCTCTTTCTAGCACAAATTTAGATCCCGTGACTGCGGATTCGCTGATTTCAAAACGTTTCTCGGCATTTTTAAAACTGGGACTGTTGTCGTTTATATCGGTTATCTCTACTGTTATTCTAAAAAGCTCCATTGGGTTTTCTAGAATAATCTGCAAATGTAACGCACAAGGCGTCGTCTGTCTACAGAGCGACTCTCTGTCGATTCTCTCCTTCACGAGGAGGACTCCTCTTTCTCTACTCAGCTCGATGTACTCTGCACTGTCGCCCGTAAATATGCGGGCTTTACCTGACTTTAGCCTTTTCACATCCAAACCTAAATCCCGTGCTATGTTGCCCACTACAGAACCCTTTGCCATTTCCTCCGGAATAGAGTAGCTGACTTGGCCGAGAGCTGAGCCGAGAGCAGCGATCGAAATGAAAAACAGTACTTGCCATCCCATTGTTCTATCCACAGTTCACGCTGAGCAACAAAAGAAGGTGTTAAAATCGGTTTCACAATACAAATATCTCCATGCGAAAATAGAGCACTGTTGATATAATCCACAGAGCTGTCGAGGAGTATGTACGTTTAGCGAGTCCGTCTAAATATGTCCATGAACATTGCTTTCTCCCCTTTCTTTCTTCGAAATAACGACATAACATGGGAGGATGTGCTTCAAATCCTGTCCACATTTGCAACACGTTGACCAACAGCGGCCCAGTGAGTTCATACAGTGAAATTACAAGAAGAGAAAACCTCACAGGAGGCGAAATACTTAAGGAATAGGCATTATCTACATTAATTAAATTATTGTAAATCAAATGTATAA
>NW_024624287.1:0-4039 GCF_008729295.1 Plectropomus leopardus
TTATTGAATTTCTTGTTTTTGTTGTTTTGTGTGTTGTTGTTATTGTACTAAGTCTGACCATTTCACTTGTTTGTAATGTTTTGATGAATTGATAACCCCAATAAAAAAAGATTTAAAAAAGTATAACAAGACAAATATGAAAAATACAAGCAAGTACTGCAAAAGTCAAGGAACACAAATGAAAAACGGGAATAAATGCAATTAAAATAGGAAAAAAATATGATAACGTGTCGAATATGTCTGTTTTAAAATGAGAGCTGTACTGTTTAGCTCAAAAGAAGTGCAAAAATATTGACCGTGCAAAAGTTTACAGCAGTTTCACCACTTTATTGTTTATGTATAACTGATAATATTGATGCATAAAAGAGGAGTTTAATAAATACTCAAGTCTCTCTCCCTGTCCTTCAGATTGATGAGCTTCCAGAGGGAGCTGTCAAGCCGCCCGCCAACAAGTACCCCATCTTCTTCTTTGGGACTCATGAAACGTAGGCACCTTTTTTTCATAAATGTGCAGAATTACTCTTAAAATGATGTTATTTCCAAATAAAGCAGCCGCGATGCTCATATTCATGTGGATGTTATGGAGTTTTTATGCTGTTGCACCACAGCGGGACTCTGTTAGATAATGAAATTGCTGCCACATGAAGTTTTTGTATATTTATGTTTGAAAATGTTTGATGTCCCTGCAAAGGCAGTACTGCGCAGGAAAAACAAAAAACGAAACATTGCATAGACTCATAAAAAAGCAGTCCCTCTCAGTATTACTTATGACCCACTCTCGGTGTGTGGCGGTGTATTTATCCGCAGAGACTGCCTGTATTTTCTTATTTTCTGATTGTTTGGCTGTGTGGGACGTACCTGGACTCAGCGTGCAGGAAACTTTCCTACACAGGAGCGAGACTTACATTTCGTGGTTGTTTAGCCTCATTTTGCATCACTTTGTAGTGGTAATGCATTTCTCACTCAGGTAATTCTTTGTGGCTTTGAGGTAATTTATGTCTCTTTGTGGTTGTTTTGCCCCTTTTTTAGTCTCTTTGATATAGCTTTTTGTTTTTTTGAGGTAATGTAGCTTCTTTTTTGTGTCTATTGTGAGTTGTTTCATGCTTTTTGTAGTTTTTTTCTTTTGTGTGTGTGTTTGCAGTTCCTTTGCATCTCTTTGCTCTTTGTGGTAATTTTAAATCTCTTCTTGGTCATTAAATGTCAGTTTGAGTGACGTTTTGCAAGTGAAGGCCAGAGCCCCCCCACACACACACACAGACACACACACACACACACACACACACTCAAACACACAAATCCTTACATGGTCTGGACTTTATAAAATACTTTTAAAAATACTGATGATATTGTTTACACAGAGTATCAAGAAAATTACCTGAAAAATGGAAATAAAGTTACAACAAGGAAATTACCTAAAAAAAGGGGGGGCTCAAAAATTTGGGAATTACGGTAATTATAAATATAGTCACTGATATAATCATTTAACCAAGCTTTTTTTTCTTTTTTAGCTTTTTTTCTTTTTTTCATAGACATTTTCCCTATTTTTTGATTTTTGTAAAAATGTTCAAGTTTTGTACAATTTGTGGAACTTTTCTTTTACCAAATGGCTCATTGCTTTTTTGTTTTGTTTTTACCATGTTTTTTTAACCACTGTTTTGCTCAGTTTTCATAGGGTTAAATACTTGTGAAATGCATCTGAGAGCAGCAGAGAAGAGATGTCGATCTAGATCTCAGAGACTGGAGTTTGCTCCGCTGTCATCAGTTATAGGACTAAGTGTGTTTACCATCATATCTCACCACATATCTGATAAACTTTATGTACTGCCGAAACTCAGTGGTTCATAGAGAGTTTTGACTTTATGAAATATAGTAAAAAGTTAAAAAAGTTCTCTGGTTTACGTCAGCAAATGTATGACCTAAAATATCCCTAATCTTAGAAAAACAGTCTTTTGTAAAAGCAAACCCTCTAAACTGTCATCTAATAAAAGTTTGGACGTAATTATTCAGTATTTTGGTTTACAGTTGCTCTGCAGCTAAAATGAAAACTTTCGTAGATGAAGGTCTAATTATTTTGTGTCTCCTGCTAATTTTAACCCCTGAAATATCACGTGGTTTCCCAGACTGTTTTAGTAATAGCTGCGATAAATATCTCTTCCTCCTTCTTCAGTGCGTTCTTGGGCCCGAAGGATCTTCTGCCCTACAAGGAGTATAAAGACAAATTTGGCAAGTCCAACAAGAGGAAAGGCTTCAACGAGGGCCTGTGGGAGATCGAGAACAACCCCGGAGTGAAGTTCACAGGCTATCAGGTCAGTCGGCCGTCTCTTGTGTCTGTGGTCCACAGAGGAGACAGTGGGAGGAAACATGCGGGGAAGCAGAGACACCGGACAGGCTCGATGCTCAAACAAAGACGCATTGTTTCCTCGCCAAAACGTGTAAGGCACAAATGAAAGGTCTGTTCAAACAGATCGTGTTTGAGCGGGAAAGATTCGTTTGTCTTAACTTGCAATGTCACGTTTGTAAATGTGATCCTTTGAAACTCGAGGAAATCGCCTTGATTTGTGTCAAAAACATGAGAATAAGGCAATGAAAGAAAAAGTGACCCAGAAATGTGCAAAAAAAAAGTAAACAAAAAAAGCAAAAAATGACCCGGAAAAGCTCTTAAAAGTTATTAATGTTTAAGATAATTGTTAACCCTTTAGAACCTGCGTCAGCTTCACTTTCTTGAGCTGCAATCAGAGGCCTTTCACAGGTTTTTAGACCTTTGAACTTTGACCAAATCGGTTTGATTTTGTTTGAAAATTATGAGAAAAAAGGCAATGAGCAACGTAGCAAAAAATGTCCAGCAAACTGCAAGAAATTAGTATAATGTAACAAGAAAATTACCCAAGAAATAGATTTAAAAAAGAGGGGAGGTCATAAGAAAACTACTTAAAAATAAGCAAGGGAAAATTATCATTATTATTATTAGTATTAGTAGTAGTAGTATTAATATTAATATTACGATGTATTTATTATTTATTTTTTAAAACTCTTTTTAAAAGTTTTTTATTTTTATTTTTCAAGTTCCTATTTGTTTCTTTGTTTATTATTCTTTGGTCTTTTCCCCTTGTCTTTTCCTAATTTCCAGAAAATAATTAATAAATCTTGCACTTTTTTCCTAATTTCTTGCTAAATTTCATGTAATTTATTCTCAAGTTGCTTATTGCCCATTTTTTAAAAAGAAATCAGGCCAATTTGCTCAGGTTTCTAAGGGTGAAGTGTGTAATTATGATAATAAGAAATCCCTAGACGTTTCTCCCATGTTTTTTAAAAATAATTTTCTAAATCTACTAATTTCTTGCAATTTATGGGACATTTTGTTCCATGTCGCTCATTGCCTGTTTCCCCGTGTTTCTGAAAGAAATCGCACCAATGTGCTCAGGGTTCAAAGGGTTAAATACTTATGAAAGCGTCTGAAAGCAGCACAAGAAAACTGGCGTCACTCCAGGTTTAGAGGGTTACAGTGTCTGATGGTTTTGCAAAAATGAATAAATAAGTAAAGGTTTGTCATGTTTTGTTCACAGGCCATCCAGCAACAGAGTTCATCAGAAACAGAAGAGGGCGGAAACGCTGCTGATGGCAGCAGTGAGGGCGAGGAGGGCGACTCTGTGGAGGAGGAAGACGACAAGGAGAAGCTGAAGGGAGACAAGACCGGATCCAAACGGAAAAAGACGGCCGCCTCCAAGGTACTTTACCTCTGCCGGTTAACCCACGAATACGGGATCAATGAGGTCACGATGCAGAGGAGGGCAGATCAGTTTTTTAGTGTACGTCCAGTTTTCTTCAAAACAAAATATGAGTAACAACACCCACCAACAAATGACGATCGATGGCGAAGGTGTTGAAGTTGTAGATGATTACAGATATTTAGGAGCAATAACTGACAGGGAACACGGATGATATTTTATGAGAAAGGTTTGCAGTATTTATATTTCATGCACAAACTGAGACAGTTCAGAGTGGACAGAAATATATTCGGCCTTTTTAAAAAAATGTTGTT
>NW_024624288.1:0-1342 GCF_008729295.1 Plectropomus leopardus
TTTTTCCATTTTATGTTATGCATTCTGCACACTACATTTTTAGAATTATTTTATCTTACTTTTTTATAGTATTATCAAGTGGATTTTAACCATTTCTATGTATTCTATCTGATTTTATTTTATTTTTACATACAGGTTTTATTAGGTCTTTTTCACTTTTATGTGTTTTCATGTGAGGCACTTGGTGCCTTCTTGACTGACTTCTTTATTCTTTTTTTTTCTTTTAATGATGGTGCATTTTTATTATGAGGTGCAAACTGTTAAAATATTTAAAGTAAAAAGTTAAACAGTACTATATACAAATATATATATTTTTTAAATTGTGCACTCTATTAGCGATCACGCCGGTTGTAACAAAGGTTATGGCGACTGATAACACAGCAAACGTTCACCATCCAACCATGTTTTAAAGCTGGATAAACAGAGTACCTGGATAAACTCAACCGAATCATCTACCGGTACTCGGTCTCTACAATAACTTCCATTTCCAAAAGTCCAAAAATGTTTTTCTCACTACTGCTGACGTCATGATCCTTTACTCTATACTCAATATAAAATTAAGAATGTAGTGTGTTCCAACTGCATTGTATCTGGATTTTGTGTACACAAGAAATGCCAGGATTAAAGAAAATGTATGAGCATGAGAAGTGAGCTTACTCAACACACTCAGTCACCCCAAAATTCAGTGCAGCTCTTAAGACTGTCCGATGGCAAAATGCAAATCAGACAGTTTCACTGCAATAATTAACGCTGGATAAAATAACTGATGGCAAGGGACTTTAAGGTACAGTTAGGAGGAAAAGCACAGGCGCTCACATATAACACTCCTGCCCTCGACCTGTTTCAGGATGAATCAGCTGCCCGCAGAGAAAAGAGATGGCTGTTCAATGGAGGCTTAATAACAAAACACAACATCCTGTCCAAAAGAAAAGAGTTAATGATGGAGAGCAAGAAAAGAGAAAGGAACAAGAGATGAAGCGAGGCGATGAGGAGGGAGGAGAGTGTGTGACAAAGGAGCGGCACAGAGGGTGTAATGGAGTACAGCATGAGGAGAGACTGAAAAGGAAGAAGGAAGATGGACTTAAAAGGTGTTACGTATTCAGCATCACTGAATCATTACCAGATTAATTGTGAGACAGCGTAATTACAGCAGCGCTCCAAAGATTGACAACCTCTACATTAAAGTCAAGGAGTGGGATTTATGAGAAATTTGGTTTTACTGGAATTTAGGGAGGCAGTTGCACATGTTTTAAGACAGTTAAAATGTTCACCTCAGTTTGAATGGAAAATCCAGATGAGTTTTTTTTTTTAACCCTCGTGCACTGTTTCAATTTTCTGACTA
>NW_024624289.1:0-3004 GCF_008729295.1 Plectropomus leopardus
GGTTATTAGACTGGAAGCAGCATTTTGTAGCAGCTGGAGGTGGGAAGTTTATTTGTCTTCCTCTGGAGTTTCCATTATCACTTTATTTTAGAAAGTCTGAAATGCCATTACTGAAATGCAATAAGCCCACTGTCAGTTTTTGGATATTAATTATATATATAAACACATATTGCCAGCAAATGAGTGAAAAGTGATGTGCTGTTTGACCATAATGTCATTGAAGGCAACATGTAAAATGAGAGGACCTAAGATTGATCCCTGTGGTGCACCACGAGAAATCGCATCCCAATAAAACAACATCGCAGCTTTGTTTAACCCTCTGGTATCACAATTAACTTTTTTGTCCAAATGGGTCATTTTTCACGTTTGTTTTCACAATTATTTTGGCTGTGTTCGTACATATGACATGATTTTTTGTAAGAAGGTTTTTTTCTTGATAAATTTTGAAATTCCAATTGTAATGGGTCTATAATACACTGTATACAAATTTACTACCCTTTAAGGCCATTAAGGACAAAAAAATGTCCACTTCCAAAAACTTTCATAAAAGAATAATATATATAAATATTTTTTCCCCACTTTTTTTATCTTAAATCTCTCAATCAACCTCAGTCCTAATCACAAATACCAAATAATTATACGTTTTAGGGGTTTTAATCCCTTTAAATGACAGTCTGATTACATGATGTCACTCCTTTTCATGAAAAATACACAGAAAAAAATAGTTATTTTCAATATAATAAATAAGGAGAGGCTGTTTTTTCTTTTAATCACGGTCTTGGATATGTCAAAGATTAGCAACAACATTGATTTTGATGCATTTTTAGTTTTTTGTGCAGAGTCAGATTGATAATTAAAAACCTGGTAATCCATTTAGGACAAAAATGTCATTTTCCACAAACTGCTGTCAAAATATAACATATAATATTTTTTTCCCAAAATTTTTGGAGTAAATTTTTCAATCAACTTCAGTCCTGATCAAAACTGCCAAACATTCAATTACTTTCAGGATTTTAACCCTTTTGATGCCAGTTTGTTTACATGAGGTTACTGTTTTCTACGAAAACTTTTGGTCTCTGTCTGTCCGATCTGACCTCAGTACTTTTAGGATCTGTTGTTTGAATCTCTGAACGTTATGTAGCGAGCGACTCCCTCTAGTGGATGTTGTGGAGTATTGTGTTGTCTTTGCTCATCATGTTTTTGTACACAGTTTTGGTGTTTCCTGTCACTGTGGGCTGCAGAGCACAGTAGTACACAGCAGAGTCAGACAGCTGAAGCTTCTGGATCTTCAGAGGAGCTGATCTGAAGGTGGAGTTCAGTGTGGATGAAAATCTCTCTCTGGACTCGTCTGGTGTGTTCCCTTCGTCCAGTTTATAGCGGCTCAGGATGAATTTGGGGCTGTTGTTTCCATCCTGTTTGTACCAGAGGAGATTTATATTTGTTGAAGTGCTGTTGTAGTGACAGCCGAGTGTTCCTGCCTCTCCCTCAGCAGCAGTCACATCTCCGTCTGGTTGCAGCACGTTGTCTTTCTGTGCTCTGCACTCTGTCAAACAGTAACAAACAGTATCAGTGTGCTGTGAAAGAGTCATGTCGGTGTGGGATTGATATCACAGAAACTGAGATGTGTTCATACCAAAGCTCACAGCAGCCAGCAGCACTGAGATGAACAGAGGAGTCATATCTGCAGCGCTGAGTAACTCTGAGCCACAGCGAGTGTAAAGAAGGCCGTGATCTCTGTGTTTAGTCTTCATCGACACTGAGGCGCTGGATTAGAGGGAGGAACCTGATCCCAGTGATACGACTCATTCGCAGCCCTGCGTTCTTCCCTCTACTGACGACTGTACACCGAACACAGCCTGAGCCTCTCTCCTTTCCTTGTTTAACATGTCTCATATGTCGTCATTAAGTGGAAATTTAAGGGGACGCGTTTCCTGTTTTACAGCTGCTGCAGATTCATGTTGTTCCTGAACATATAAAAGCTGCTAATTGTTGCGAAGCTGCTACGGCCACTGTACTGTTTCTCCTCAGAGACTGTGAGAGTAAAGTGAGAGTGAATATTCGAGCACGTCAGCTTTTCTGCTCTTTGCAGTATGTTTTTTTCTCTGGAGTATAAATTGACAGGTTTGTATCTTTTGGTCAAATTCAGAGATGTTGTGGAAGCGTCTGTCTTTTTCTTTAATCAGATAATTCTTAATTTGGTAAAAACTTTAGTGGTTAAAACAGTGAGGTTTTGGTGGATTTTAAATATAAATATCTTTCAATTCCGTGGTTTTACTGCTTGGTGTTTCAGTGTGTATTTGAGGTGTGGCTCAGGATTTTTCAGAGGATAATGAACAGTGGAAGGAGCTGGCCAGTTGTCATTCTGACATCATGAAATACCACGGCTTTTGCAGTACTTGTGGTGTAAGATGGCGACCCCAAAAGCCACCTGTGTTGGTCGCTCGATACGCTGCTGGAGAGCATGAGGTTGAAACACTGCCCGGTAAAGACGTAAAATAAGGAGCATGACGGTCCCTATAGGGCGGGCGGGACGGGCGGTGGATGGATCCAGCAAACATTCAGACGGGAATTAATCGCCGCCGTTTAATTCCCGTCTGAATGTAGTGTTTTTTTTCGGTACCCTGTACCCTGTGCCTCCTTCCCCTGATCCCAACCATCCGTACCAGCATTCGTCTTTGTTGATGTCTCAGCGTCGGCTGCCGCGTGCTGTCGTTGTCCAAATGAGGCCATGTGCTGCGTCTTCACACCATGTGTACTTGTTGACATCATGGTAGCGGCATCCCCAGACGTCAGCAGCAGACGCAGAAGGACACCTAGAGTGTAATATGCAGTCGCAGAGTCCACTATAAAAAGGCAACATGCGACGAGTTGGGATGAGAGCGTGTTGAAGGAGCTCACTGTGACCACATTACCTGCAGAGAACAACAGAGGCTGTAGTTGCTGCGGCAGAGTCTATGTTTCTGTTGTCACGTGTTTGCGTTTGAGCCGCGATGAAGTCGGTTTG
>NW_024624290.1:0-1261 GCF_008729295.1 Plectropomus leopardus
CTCGAAAAATACTGTGTTTATATTCACTGTAGTGAAGTTACAGTCTAAACAAAGGATATTCAGTATCCTGTTTATAAGGATAATTCAGAATTGAATGTAATATTAGATGACCACTGAGCATGTAAAGATGGCCATTGTTAATGAATCATTTTAGTCATTAAAATTTGGATTTGTTGCAATTATTGATCACAATATCACTTTATACAAGATGCATAGCATTTTTTTCACTTGATCAAATCCAAACTAACTGGATTTAAATAAATAAATTAATAAAAAATGAATAAGAGAGGTTCAGCTGGTAACTCCCTCTTCTGTCTGCAGTCCCCCCGACCCGTCCCCCCGGCTCGTGGCCCCCGGACGTGGACTTCTGCGACCTGCTGTACTGTGAACGGGTGTACTGCTGCGCCCCTCCAGGAGGGGGCGTCTCCAACATCACCTCCACTGAATCACCTGGAGACGAAAATTCTGACATTTCAGGTAACAACAACTGTATTTATACACAACATGAACACAGAAATACAATTCGAATGAAGAGATTTTTGCACGCTCACAACAGGCCGATATAAATGAATGTCTGATGTATTCACATAGAGACACAGTCAGGCCTGTCACTCACCGGTCGGATATTACTAACAGTACTCGCAGTATTAACGCTGATGTCTGCTGTTTTTGCTCGACAGAGAAAAGAAGAGAAAAACTTTATGAGGAGCTGAAAAATGCCAAAGACTGTGAGTTTTCATCTTCTACATGTTTAAACAGCCTTGTAAACAGACGTGACGCTTTCACTGTTGAGCTGAACGGATGTTTAGACACGGACAATAACATCATAAAGAAACACAAAGAAAACGTAAATAAAAAAACAACACAGATACATAGTTCATAGCTTTAATATAGTAGAGCCACATTTTAAGAAAATCTATTTTTCCGACATCTATTGCACCTAGAGGAGGGATCCCTCCTCAGTCGCTCTTCCTGAGGTTTCTACCTTTTTTCCCTGTTAGAGGGTTTTTTGGGTAGTTTTTCCTTCGTTGATGTGAGGGTCTAATCACAGAGGGATGCCGTACGCTGTAAAGCCCCCTGAGGCAAATTGTGATTCGTGATAATGAGCTTTATTAATAAAATCGACTTGACCTAAATCACTACATAATGATTTAAAAGCAGCATTCAGTATATTTAATGGCAAATTAAAGGAACCAAGCATGGGACCTATTTTCCATACTTTCTTATATCATGTTATATTGCTATATATTCACATAACATT
>NW_024624291.1:0-1634 GCF_008729295.1 Plectropomus leopardus
CCCTCATCTCAGGGTTAACGTACTCAGAGTTTTCATATAACCTGCTTTCTGGAATACCCCCCTACTATGTACCAGTTCCCCTCTGCTCCCCAGCAGTCCTCCTCCTCCTCACAGCCTGGAATTCCAGGATTGTTTGAACAGTGTTCTTCCTCTATTGCGACACATGACCTCTGACCTTTTTGTCCACAGTTAAGTGAGGTATGCAGGTGTGATGGCTGAATACTGGAATTCTCTACACCTATGAGTGGTAAACTCTTTTCTGCTAAGAAAACAGGTGCCTCTTTAAACCAGTGACAACACACAAGACAATGATATTATCTGACATAATTAAGAATATGACTTCACTGTACTTGTACACAATTTGACTGAATAGTCAGTAATCCACCCAATACATCATAAAGCGATGTTATTTAATGCAGAATCCTGTAAAATCTGACAAGTTGATCATACTTTAAAAAATGAGAAGCCCAGTTATTACACATTAATTTCCCGATCTATTAACTGAAATCCCTGTTGCATAACACCAAGTTTTATTACTCTTACCCAGCCCCCCTTTTTGTTAATGTAATATAGGCAGAACATGTATCTCAGTTCAGTCTGGCTTTCTGTTGTTTTGTTATGTGCACTGTAAAATCTGACAAGTTGATTTTATTTAAAATAATCCTGGAAACTGATTGCCTTGAACTATTAATCTTAATTTATGTTTACTTATATCCAATTGTTAAGTTTACTTAAAAATTTAGCTGTATTTTTCGTAATGTTGCAACTTAAAAATGGCAAATGAAATTATCTTATTCTTTCTAAGTGTTAGCAACTTCAGTAAACATAGTTAGTCTGCCCTAACCTGTTTATGTCGGTCCATCCTGGAAGAAGGATACCTCCTCAATTGCTCTTCCTGAGGTTTCCATATTTTTTTCCCCTGGTAAAGGCTTTTTTGGGTGGAGTTTTTCCTTAGTCGTTGAACCAAATTGAATTAAACGATGAGCTCAATGTTAATTATTAGTAACGGAAGTAAAAACGTCTAAAGATAAAAAAGAAAACTGTCCCACTTTACCTATTTACCCACTTTACCAGTATTCTCCCTATAACACTGACAGGGTCCACTTGGCCAGCAAAATAGGTATTATGTGGATTCTATTGAATATTTCTAAACTGAGGTATTCCTAGTTTCACTTAGGTAAAGGATCTACTTCTTCCATTACTGGCTCTATGCTGTGATACAGATGTTGAAAATAACAGCATATAACTGTATTGTTAAGATGCTACATTGTTGTTGTTGTTGTTGTTGTTGTTGTTTGTTTGTTGTTTGTTTTGCTTTTTGTTTTTATATTGTGCAACTTAACATTTTTTTGTCCTACAACAATTTACCTGATAGCTATTATGTTATTATGCTTCAGATTATTCTTGCAAAAAACATAATAAGAATAAAAACTGTACAGTGCAGTTGCTTACATGTTCATATATATCACTAAATTAACTCTCTGTAGAGGAATAAGTTGCCTAGCTTTTTTATACTGGCTGCTATGTAGACTTACATACCATAAAATCAAATCAGTGTTTTAACCCTCTGAAACCTGGATCAATATTCCTTTTCTTGTGTTCAGCAGTATTTAAACCTTTGAAACCTAAGCAAA
>NW_024624292.1:0-4624 GCF_008729295.1 Plectropomus leopardus
CAAGGGTCTATTTTCAGAGCTTAAATTATTTATGCTCAAACTTTGTTCTTTCAATTTGGTTTTTCATGCAGTGTTGAGCTGCAGGTGGCATTTAAAGGTTATTAAAATGCGCTAAATTTGGTTGTGTAATCCTTGAAAAGACAAACAAATGAAAGTAGATCAGCCCTTTTTCCGTCTCCCACCACGAAATGAAAACACTGCGGTGTCTCATGAAACTCAAGTGACTCATTAACGTGATTATAAATGTCAAACGTGTCTCCTCTCACTTCCACTGCAGGGAGCCTCAGCATCACTCCGTCCCTTACCACTACTACGAGCCACGTGGTCCAGACGAGTGCGCGATGTACATTTCTCACGAGCGTGGGCGGCGGGGAAGCCACCACCGCTTCATCACAGAGAAGCGAGTCTTCGCCAACTGGGCACGGACTTTTGACATCCACTTCTACCAGCCGGACTGGAGCCCCCCGCCTCTCCCGGCCAACCAGACGCTGGATTGGACATTCACAGCAGCTCCAATGGTCCCCCAGAAGACGTGACCTGTGATAAAGAACATGCTTTAGAGATTCAATAAAGGAAGACTGGCGCTGAGGGCTGTCGGACCCTTAACAGAAAGGATAAAACATGATGTAGGCAAGAAAAATAGCTCCCACAGATGAAGACTGAGTCTTGTTGATCCCGCTGGACATTTGTTTTGAACATCTCTCCAGCTGCATCTTCAGCAGTGTGTTTTGTTTACCAAGTTGAACCAGTTCAAAGCTGTGCATCTATTTGTACAACCTTGTAAAGCGAGTTTATAAAGGAGGCAACATAATCACACACTTCACCCTCAGTGCATGCATTCAGTGTCTAACCATGGGTCCTCCTTGTCTTTTGTGTTTTGAGTGTTTATGCGCTGGATGTTTACCTGAAGGATCGCAGAGGAGTTGAGCTTGAGTTGGGGCTCTCCACAAAGCCTCCGCGGGGTGAAGGATCTGTTCAGGATTCACTGCTTACAGTTCACTGAAAGAAAAGAAGCATTACAATGCCCGTAATCTAACAATGTAGCGCCGGTGACAGTGTAAGCTGAATACTAATAATAGCATAGTTAAATTAGGCTATTTAAAGTGTGAATCATTACTGTTAAGACTCATTTTCGTCTGCAGTTTTAAAGATCGAGGAGGTCAGGTGGGATGAGAGTCTTTAGACGCCTGCGTCGTGCAACAAAGGCTTAAGCTCCTTTAAAAGCAGGTATGAATCACTTCGCCTGACTTTCATTTTTACTGCCTGTCAGATGTGTGTATTGTAAGCTCACTTAAGTGTCACCCAAGTCAAACTTTGCAATGCAGCAACTTCCTGGCTGAGTGACAAGTGTTTAACATTAACCGGGGGGCTTTATCTCGTGTGTGCGCACCTCCTTGCTCCCGTACGTGTATCATAAGGCTTTGTCGGCTCCTGTCACCACTTAATAGCGCAATTTATATAGCTACAAGCTGGATTTCCATGTAAATGCACAGCTATGTCACACAAGACAAGTGGGAGATTAAAATCGAGAGCAGGGAAGCAGCAGCGCCATCCATCCTACTATACAGTATTCATCTGCTGCCTCTGCCGTGAGCCTGAATCGCTTCGCAGGAGAATTACACCGTTTTTTGTGAAACTGATGAGTATGTGATCTGTCAGTCTTCTCGCGCTCTCGATTGTGTTTTATGTGCACTCTCGTCTCATTTGATGGAGCATACGCGGCTTGTAGACTACCCCTTCCTCTCTTTGAGACCCTCTATTTTACCCTCTTCTGTCCTCCATGAATAAGAATCAGGTGTCGGTGTGAAAGCGATGAGACGGGTGGTTATCTTAATGACACATCCTGGTGCTAAGTCCCTATTGATTTTGCCCTCATGTCTGTAAAGTGAGTAATGAGAGGAGGAATGCTGAGGGTCACACACATGGACGCTCGCACCGTGAGGACATGTTTCACGTCACGTTTCCTCGGAGGAGACGAGGACACGATTCCTTTTCAAACATCACAAACGGCTGCAGGAGTCTCGTGGCTGCACTGGAAGTCCTGCTGCTGACATTGTGCTGTAGCAAAGACCGAAATGTGTTTGTTTTCTACAGACTCATCTGTGAGCGGCTGTGACCAGCATGGGCAAAGTGATAAGCACTTGAATATTTCGGGGTGTTGCCTAATTAACTGAATCGCGGGATGTCATTTGGGGCCGCAGGTACGAGCTATTTTCATTTTAGATTAATTGTAGTCTATAAAATGCCAGAAAATAGTGAAAAATGCCAAATCTTGAGTTCCCAGAGCCCAAGGTGACATTTTCAGATTGCTTGTTTTGTAAAAACAACACTCTTAAACTCAAAGATATCCAATTGGCAGCGATATGAAAGAAAGCAGTAAATCCTCACATTTGACAAGGTGAAACAAGTGGAATATCTGACATTTTCTGCTTCATGAATAACTTAAAGGAACAGTGTTAAAATTTTGTGGGATTTATCGGTGAGGATTGCAGATTGCAACCTTCTGAAACTCAGAATTCCTTCAATGTTTATTGCTAAGGAGGTTTTGAAACAAACCGACTAAAAACAGTAATTAAAGCAGTTTCACATTTTAAAAAAGTGTGTTTTTCAGATGCTCTTATTGCAGAGGGGCTGCTAACTATGGTTGTCAACGCAAAAACTCGACTGTCCCTATCTAGAGCCAGTGTTTGATTTGTCTATTCTGGGCTACTGTAGAGACATGGCGGTGCAACATGGCGAGCTCTGTAGACGAGGACCCGCTTTGAACCTGAACTCTAAGCAAATTGGTTTGCTTTTTTTGTGAAAACATGGGGAAAAGGCAAAGACAAAACAATCATTTGTTGCCTGTTCGTTTCCTGTTCATGGACTGGTTGATTATTATCACTGATGTTTTCTTTTTGCACATGATGGAAATGTATCATTCCACCCAATAAATACTTTTTATCAGTACACCTGCATTCCACAGCTTCTATATGTAAAATATAAAAATAAGATGGTAAAAATGTAAAAATAAAAAGCCGTTCTTACGTCTGCCTGCGTGTGCAGTCGCCCCGCAGACGTGGAGATGAGATATGAAGGTTTTGTAGCGGATGGGAGGCCAGTGTCTCACCTTCACCCTCCACTGACGGCAGCTGCCATTTTTACTTTTCAATCTCTCTCTTCCTGTCTGGTTGTGACATCAGGCTGTGTCACACTGAAATAATAATGAAAGACAGGCAGCGTTACAAGGCCATTACTCCCTGGAGCTACAAATAGATCGCTGACTGTCTTCATGGCTGAATGTTGGAACATTTTTTTATAAATCTGGAAACATTACTGCCTCATAAACTGAAGGTAAAGCACACAGATCTACGGGAACATTATAAGCTGACGAGGGTAAAACAAGTACTCAGCAGAGGGTCACGAACACTTAAACTATTAGGCAGCTGGACCAGATCAGCAAAATGTACTTGATATGAATTAAAGTGATATAAAAAATATAAACAGGGCTGAAAACAACTGAATGCATTCAGGGTTTTTTTTTTTTTTTACAGTAATAGAAAACATGGAAAAAATGTTGAACCTAGAAAAAGCTGGAGAGTGTTTGTCATGTTTGCTTGATAATTAACTATCAAAATGTTTAAACTGGTGATGGTAATTGGAGCTGATCTTGTGTGGAGCCTTTTTTAGTTGTTTGACCGCTCACAGGGCTTTCACACCAATCGTCGCATTCACCCATTCACACAAGGCTGCTGTAAACTCGCCATCTGCTACTCTGTTTTTTAAACATTCAAATACACTCATACAGCCGTCAGGAGACATTTAGGGTATTAGGGATCAACATGCGGACTGGAGGAGTCACGGATCACACTGCCGTACATTTTAAGTGAGAAAAAAATCTCACCTCAAGGTCCACTTACTTTTTTTTCTGGAGCTTTCAAGTTTTTTCCAGTCGCATAGTCATCAACAGGAACTGAAGTTTGCGCAGTTGTGATCCAGATGGCTGGGCTTACGAAGACACATCAGACGTGCCTGAAAAAAGCAGAAAAATGAATTAGTGAATCAGTTAAAAATGTAAAATTATGAACAGTCACTCAATAATTACACTGTATGGGATTAAATATTATTGCCTGGCAAGTCACACATTAAACATACATTTTAACTGGGAAAACAATCCCACCTCAAGGTCCACTCACTGGCATTTTTTGGAGCTTGTAACCAGTCTTTGACAGCAGCCAGATGGCGGTGTGTATGACGACCATGAGATGTGCCTGAAAGCTGCAGAAAAACTAAGTGAATGAGTTAAGATTTTTCAAAATTAGAAACAGTCACACTATAGTTACATTATAGACTTAAATGTTTCTTTCCATGCAAGTCAATAAATCTAACATACATTTTTATTGAAAAAAAATCCCACCTCAATCAGAATCAGAATCAGAATCTGGATTTATTGCCAAGTACATTTACATATTCAAGGAATTTCACTTTTTGCTGCAAAACAATTGACATAAAGGAAGAATAAAAATATTGATTTTAAATAGTATAAGACATAAGAAGCAAATCAAAAACATTAAATAAGGAACATCCGGTGGCTCAGTGGATAAAGCAGACGCCACATGTATGAAGTCCTCACTGCAGCGGCTGC
>NW_024624293.1:0-691 GCF_008729295.1 Plectropomus leopardus
CTGCTCAATGCAGTAAACATCATCATCATCATCATCATGTTGGATGTGATTTATGTTCGCCCTCTCAGGCTGCTGAAGAATAACGTTCACACGCAGTTATCCGAACTGACCTTTTTAGAGTCACTTTGGTCCCAAATGTTTTGTTTGGCTCACTCGAGTCAGGAGATGTTTTTCTTTTTCTTATCACACTTTACAGGAACACGCCTCAGGTCTTAAAATCGAACTTTTCTGTGTGAGTTTCTGGTGAGAGCCAATCACATTGCATCAAGGACACACACACATATATACACACACACACACACACACACAGTGCAGAGATGCTACAGGTGCTGGTACACAGAGACAGACAGGACGACCCCTCAGGCTGCTCCGCACAGCACACATCGAAAATTACACTCCACCGTCCACAGAAACACTTTAATGAGTCTGTGCTCTATACTTTACTTTGAGCGAGTGTGTGTGTGTGTGTGTGTGTGTGTGCGTGCGTGTGTGTGTGCTCTGCTAACTGAGTGCTGCTGTTACCTGTTCTGACCTCAGACATTTTGAAACAGCGTGCAGACAAACACAAACAGAACCAGAGAAATCTCTGCTCCTGCAGCAGCTCAAACGCTCTGCAGACAAACTTTGGATGGACTGCTGGAAAGTGAAAATAATCCAAAAAGTGTGTTTTCTTTCACACACACACACACAC
>NW_024624293.1:727-1271 GCF_008729295.1 Plectropomus leopardus
TTGTTGTTGTTGTTTATTATTTGTATTATTTTTATTTTATTTATTTACAATTTATCTATAAGCACTGCTCAATGCAGTAAACATCATCATCATCATCATCATGTTGGATGTGATTTATGTTCGCCCTCTCAGGCTGCTGAAGAATAACGTTCACACGCAGTTATCCGAACTGACCTTTTTAGAGTCACTTTGGTCCCAAATGTTTTGTTTGGCTCACTCGAGTCAGGAGATGTTTTTCTTTTTCTTATCACACTTTACAGGAACACGCCTCAGGTCTTAAAATCGAACTTTTCTGTGTGAGTTTCTGGTGAGAGCCAATCACATTGCATCAAGGACACACACACATATATACACACACACACACACACACACAGTGCAGAGATGCTACAGGTGCTGGTACACAGAGACAGACAGGACGACCCCTCAGGCTGCTCCGCACAGCACACATCGAAAATTACACTCCACCGTCCACAGAAACACTTTAATGAGTCTGTGCTCTATACTTTACTTTGAGCGAGTGTGTGTGTGTGTGTGTGTGTGTGTG